>NW_028317833.1:600000-781821 GCF_062004578.1 Staurois parvus
CACTCAGTCAATAAAGAGAACCCAACTGTAGGAATATGACCGCACACTCAGCACTTTGTAAGATCAGATCTCTTGTAGTTGTCCTGTGTGATATGTCTATGGAGAGGAGCAATAGCTGGACAGAGAAATAAGATAACAAAGACATCCAATCTTCACCTGATAGGATCCCTTAGACTTGCCACAAAACTGGATGGAACACACATGGGACCAGCTGGGTTTAAGTGGTACTGTCAAGTTCATCCCAAAAAACTGCAGCAACTCACTGTTGGAAGGCTTATGCCAGCTTAGGAAGTTGCTTTCTCACTGAACAAAGACTTCTCCTTGTCTGGTGTCCCAGCTGAAGACCTGACTGTAAAGATGTCATCCAAGGAAGGATGTGGAATGTTAAAATAAGTCGTGAACCATCAAAGGGGAGGTGGATTGTATAATGGGAGATGTGGACAAGGTAGGATTAGCTGGAACCCTCAAGCATCACTGATGATGTATCAATATTCAAAAGAATATGGAAAGAACGTTCCCCCCTAGGACTCCAAGACTTGGCAAGATGGTGTGAGAGAAGACTTTCCTTATGTGCAAAAGCTTTATCACATTCAGAACACTGATACGGCTTCTCCCCAGTGTGAATCTGTTGGTGTGAGATAAGATTAGCTTTCTGTGCAAAAGATTTATCACATTCAGAACACTGATATGGCTTCTCTCCAGCATGAACCCTCTGGTGTTCATTTAGCTGTGCCTTCTGTAGAAAAGCTGTGTCACATTTGGAGCACTGAAATGGTTTCTCTTCAGTGTGAATCATCTTGTGTATTTTAAGACCTTCCTTATGTTTAAAAGTTTTGTCACATTCAGAACGCTGATATGACTTCTCTCCAGTGTGGCCCCTCTGGTGTCTGATCAGATCTGCCTTCACTATAAATGCTTTGTCACATTCAGAACACTCATATGGCTTCTCTCCGGTGTGAATCTTCTTGTGTTTTATAACATTACTCTTTGATGTAAAAGGTTTGTCACATTCAGAACACTGAAATAGTTTCTCACCAGTGTGGCCCCTCTGGTGTCTGATCAGATCTGCCTTCACTATAAATGCTTTGTCACATTCAGAACACTGAAATGGTTTCTCACCAGTGTCCGTCTCCTGCTGTGTGATGCATTTTGCCATCATTGTAAAACCTGTCACTTTCCAAAGAAGCAACTTTTAAAATGACTCGTCTTATGTGTACAGGGGTTGGACTTTTCACTTCCAGAATACTGAAATGACTTCTCTCCTGTTGTCCTCTGAGGATGGATCAATGTTGAAGAGGATCCCAAACAATAAGAGCACTGATATGTCTTGTATCCCGTGTGAATCCTCCAGTGAACTGCAATAAAGACTTTCAGTCACCTAAGACTCCCATATGGCTCATTTCCCACGTAGATCAGTTGTACTTATAAAGAGCAACTTGGCCAAAAACTTGGTTCCTCAATCCACCTGTATAGGAAAAAGATAAATACAAGTCAGAATTCTGTATAAAAGGTCTAAATAAAGTTACTTCCTATTTAACTCTCATTTTAAAGAGTAACTGCATTTTTGTTGAGAAAATAATCTGAATGATCAATGTACATTGCTGGGATTTTACCAAACTTTCTTGCAGATTCCAACCTGTTTCTGCGCTGAAGAATAAAGCGGTTTGTCTATGTCAATGTGTAAAGTGGATGTGAATGGAGGTGACATTTTTAGGATTTAGTTGATGCCCCTGCAGTGTTCTAATAGAGGAAAGTCTGCATCCCTTTAGAAGTGATTAATCCTTGGGAGTATCACACCAGAAATACAATCTTTGTACAAGAGGATGCCTACAATTTGAGTTTAGTGCAGACTTCTGGGAAAATCAGTGACCCAATCACAGCAGCAGGAAATGACATTTCTGGGGGGTGTTCAGTACACCAGCTGTTTATAGAACGCCTCCAGGTTGCCATATTGCATTGAATTTTACAGAAAATTACAGCGCTGCAGATTGAACAGGAAAAATCATTTAATAACATTCACTTACAATATGGATTGTGTAGCAATTGTGTGTTATTTTTGCATTTGTCATTTTTGCTGCACAAATGTGGAGTTACCCTTTAAATGAATCTAATATATAGAAAGTATATCTACAACATTGTACATATCTAAATGTTTGTATTTTATGGAGAACACTAGAATATTCCCATTGGCTGGTAAAATACAATATTCTACAGCAGAATCTCATTCTTTGTTCTCATTCAGAGCATTGTGCTGCATTGCGATGGGTGAAGATACTCGGGTTCAGATTTGCAGGTACATTCGGCAAGTGCATCTAAAAACCCAACAATGCAGACTAAAATACATATTCAATTGGAGGTGAAATTTGAAAGCCAATTCATTTTCTTGTTCAAAAATTTTATTATAAAAAAACATGGTGGCCTGAACAAGTCATCAGCAAAGTTGTATAAGTCACTTAGGTAGTTACAGCAGAAAAGATAAGCTGATACAACAGGTACAACAAGACAACCGACAAGCTGGTTGAGCTCAAGTCAAATAGTAACAAACCATTACAAGCTAAAATAGTGTAACATGCGTCCCGTTCGCTGGAAGCTCAGTATATCATCTTATGTCCAGTCAGGAATAACTGCATAGAAGCATCTAGCAGGACCTTACATGTTACAAATCCAGGGCAGTGGCAATGAGAGGTCACTTGTGCTTGGGATGGGTCAAGGAGGAAGTAGAGATGGCCTGGGTCATAGTGTGTACTCTGGAGGAAAGGCACCACAATTGAGCTGAAGGACATGCCAGGGGAGAGTGGCCAGGAGGGGCCAACTGTAGAAAAGGGCAAGAAAGAAGAAAGTAAAGGAAGGGAAAGAGAAGGGGAGAAAAAAAAAAAAAAGATCTGTTATATGAAGGAAATATGGAGGGGCGGTGGGGAGTAAGAGGAGAAAGGCCATCCCTAGGGTAGGCTAGGTCAAACAAGAGAAGGTTTGGTCGATATCTTATCAGTTAGATTATGGGGGGCTATGGACGTAAAGTACAATCAAAGTTAGGGGGTAAGCGGTGGATTATCCAAAGGTTCCACAAGGCTTCAAATTTAGGTATTCTGTCTAGCACAGTGGCTTCAATTTTGGCATGAATCATGGCTTACATGACACGGTTGCGAGTAGCCAGTGTGCCGATTGAGGGAGTTTTCCATGCCTTTGCATTGGTCTGTTTGGCTGCTGTGGCAATTGAAAAATTGGAACTGTCAGTAGGAAATGTTCAAGGGTTTCTGCTGGATCTGGTGAGATAGGAGTATCAAACAGCTTTGAGAGGACTTGAAATATTTCAGCCCAAAAAGGTATGTACCACAGGGAATTCCCACCAGATATGTATGAGGGATCCCGAGGAGTTGCAACCTCTCAAACAAAGAGGAGAGTAGTGGGGTAAGAATTGAAAGATCCTAGCGGAGACCAAGTTCCATCTAGTAAAGACCTTGTAATTGGTCTCTCGGGCCACTACGTTTTGTGAGGGTGACTTGGTAGATGCCCAAATGGTGGACCAGGAGGCCGGGTCTAGAGTGAGGCCAAGGTCTCTCTCCCACTTAATGATATAGGGATGTGAAGTAGAGTGTCAGTTCAAGGAGTTGACTATACAGAGAGATAAAGCCTCTATGTGGGACTGTTTTACAGGTTCTTTCATAAAAGGGGAGGAAAGTACAAAAGAAAGTGTTATCTGTAGGTGGCAAAAGAGTTCTGAAGGCAGGGAGGCCATGTCTCGAAGGGACTGAAACCATGTTATTTTGGATGAAGATAGTAGGTTGTGTACCTGGGAGTAGGCCAGCGGAAGACCAGGCAACAAAGGAGGAGGGGGAGGACCAAGCTGGGCAGAAAGCAGGGTTATGAAAGGACAGCATAGGGTTGTGAGGGGACTGAAAAAGGTAATGTGTCTTGAGTCTGTCCCAAATAGCTAGGTAGTGGTGAGTGATCGGATTAAGAAGGTTGTGACATTGGCAGGAGTGTAACCATAAAAGGTTAGCCAACGAGAGGGTCAGTCAATGGATTCCAGTGACACCGATGGGGGGTGGGTTTCTTTAGTGGCGTGATATTTGTGGAGGTGAGCCGCATAAGCTTGAAAGTTAGGTAAGCCCAGGCCACCTTTCAGTTTATGGGTGAAAAGTATTCTTAGGAAGATGGGGTTTATTCCAGACATAGGAAGATACTCGACGTTGTAAGATGCAGAGGAAATAAGCAGGAACTGGGATGGGGAGAACCCTAAAGATGTAAAGTATTTTTGGTAGGATGATCATTATAATGGTTGTAATACAACCTAGCCAGGAAATGGGTAATGGTAACCATTCGTTCATAAGAGAAGTGAGGTGGGAAAGCATGGGCGGGTTATTTGCACTATATAGGTTTTTTGGGTTTGCTGTAAATTTGATCCCGAGAAATGGGATGAAGTGGGAGGACCAGGAGAAGGGAAATACAGGTTGTAGTTGGTCTTGGAGGGAGGGAGACATTCAGTGTGGTAGATTTATGTGAATTGACTTCCAGGCCCGAGACACGGCTGAATTGGCCTAACAACTGTAGAAGATCCGGGGCTGAGATCAGGGGAGATGTCATGAAGAGCAAGACATCATCTGTGAAAAGGCAGAGTTTGATGGATTCCCCCTAATTCAATGCCTTTGATATTAGAGTCTGATTGGATAAGGATGGCTAAAGGCTCTATAGCTAGGGCAAAAAGTAGAGGGGAAAGGGGGTACCCTTGAAGAGTGCCTCAAGAAATAGGGAATAAGTCAAATCTGAAGCCAGCATACTGAACGTATGCTCTGGGTTCAGTGTAAAGGGAGGAGATCAATCTTAAGAAATGCAAACCAAAGCCTCATTTGCGTAGAGCAAAGTGGAGGTAAGGCCAGAAGACCGTGTCAAAGGCTTTACGAATGTCAAGGGATAAGAAACAAGAGTGGATTTGGTGAGGAGGAGCTGTGTGAGCTAATAAAATTGCACAACGTATATTATCACCTGCTTGATGAAGGGGTATAAACCCTACTTGGTCCTTATGAATTAGGGAACCAATAATCTCGTTAAGACGGCTGGAGAGGATTTTTGCCAAAATTTTCATATCGAGATTAAGGACTGATAGAAGACGAAAATTGGACCAACAGGAATGGTCAGCTTGGGGTTTGGGGATCATAGAGATAGAAGTAGTCAAGGAGCGGAAAGGGAGTTGAAGGCGGACGACATAATGGGGGTTAGAAAGTCAGAAAATGTTTTGTAGTAGGTGGCCAAGAGGCTGTCAGGGTCCTGCCCACGGCAGAAGTTCTGGAAGATCTGGCATTTCTGCCAGTACTCTGCATGGCTGCAGAAGTACACATCAGCCTCAGTTTGGTGCCTGACTGCCTTTATAAAGTAGGCTCATCACTTCCTCTAGCTGCTGGATGATCTAGCTCCCCGTGCCCTGTTCCTGTTTCCTGTGATTCTGACATGTGATTTCCTGTTACCGACTCAGCTTTCTCCTGGACCTGTCTACTCTGCCTTACCCCTGATCTGACCTCAGCTTGGCTTACAGATACTCTCTCTCCTCTGTGTATGACCTTGGCTATCCCATCTGACTATGCTCTGATTCCCACCTGGTGCCTGACCTTGACTTGAACCGACTACCCAGTAAACATCTAAATCCCAGAAGGACTTAAATACTATGCACTGGCGCAGACCTATCTCCGTGCACCAGCTGTGCTTCTGAGTGGACCACCAACCAGCACTCCTACAGGTGAACTGTGTATCTTTGGGCCAGACTCCCGCTGTCCCACTCTCAGGGGAGTCTGGAACTTAGCCTCAAAGGAAGCCCTCTCTCCATTGGCCTCCATCACCAGGTACATGATAGAGGCTGTCAGGCCTGGGACATTTACTGGGCTTAAGGGATTTAATGGCTGTCAGAATTTCCGTGGATGAAATAGGTTTGTCCAAGTTGGCGATCTGGGGGGCTGAGAGAGTATGATGTAGGGATTTTTCTGCTGACTCAGTAAAGAACAAATCTAATTCTAAACATGCTTTGTCAAAAGCTTTTCTAGAGGCTGGGGTAGGATGGGATTGAAAGGCGAAGGAGGCCTTTTGAAAGGTGTTGTCAAGGTGTTTATGTTGAAGTTTCTTCTCTTTGATTATAAGAGGCTTGGCTGATGCAGACCCCCGTATAACCAGTTTATGGGCCTCCAAGGGTGTTATAGGCATTGTATCCTCTGTAGCATTGAGGGTTATGTAGTCTGAGGGTGTAACGGAACCGGAACCCAGACCGCACTGAGTTTTTCCGTTATAGCACAACTTTCCCTGTCCGAACACCATCCACGGACCACACCCTGAAATCCCTCAGGAAAAAAAAGACAGCACCCAGCTCTTACAACAGGAAGCCAAATACTTTTATTGTACACAAACAACATGTTTTATACAGAGGGCGGGGAAACAACCAGGAACAGGAAATACATCATCAGCCCACCCTCTCAGTGGGAAGGGCTACAGTATAGGCAGGAAACACCTCATCACCCCTCCCCATCCAACCAGACACAGAACAATGGGATGCAACCATGTGGCAAAGGACATTGACCAACCCCCACACCAATACACAAACAGTACATCCCATAATAGTTGGCTGGACAGGAAGACACAGCACCATGGGGGGGGGGGAACACATGGCAAACAAACAATGGACAGCCATGTGGTCCAGAACAAAGGAATGGACACATGGCAGTAGACAACGGGCAACCACATGGCAGGGACAAAGGAACACACACTATACACAATACTGGGACATTCACATTCACACCCTGTACCCCTTAACAGGCACAGGGTGGGTTAAACATAATGAGGGGGACATGAGCTGACCAAGCGGTCCCCCCACCCCCAAAAGTCACTCCCGTCACAGAGGGCCTGGTGAATAACTAGGCTGTGTTCCGGATGGGCTAGAATACGGTGTTTAATGTACCAGGTGTGAGTAGGGGAGGGGACCAGGGAGGAAAGAGTGGTGAGAACTGCATTATGGTCGGACCATGAGATAGGAAGTATGGTTGATGATGAGATTTGGAGAAGAACCGACTGAGAAAGATGTGATCAATCCGGGAGAATAGCTTATGTGGATATGAGTAGTGGGAGTATTGGCGTAGTGCTGGGTTACAGTGGACAACCTCAAGGATCACCACAGCCAACAAATAGAGATGTCATCCAAAAGGACGGTGATGTTGTTTAACCTGGCAAGGTATAGGCATTATGGGTAACAATGAGCTAAGGCGACGAGCTGTGGGAGAGCGCAAGGATGGATAAATATTGGGAAGGAAGGAGTCCGGTGCGTGTGGTTGAAGAGGAAGTAGCATTGGGCTAATAAGCAAGGAGGAGTTCTATGAGGGGAGATTTACAGGTGTAGTGGGTGCCCTGGTGAGAAAAGCTGATGAGAAAGGGAAACCCCAGCGATGTTACAGTGAAGGAAATGCATATTTGCTCCCCTGCTGATGTTGAATGTTCTCCCCTCACAAAGAAATGATCGGTCTAAAAAAATCGAATGTTCGGTGTATTGTAACACTGAGACAGAATAGCAACAAATTCAGCAGAAATGCGTCTAACAAATGATGACTGATCTGCATGTTCATGAGGGAAAGAAGGATTTGATCCCCTAGTATTCAGCAGGATTTCTGGCTCCCAGGTGTCTTTCATACAGGTAACAAGCTGGGATTAGAAGCAGTCTCTTAAAGGGAGTGCTGCTAATCTCATTATGTTCCCTGTATAAAAGACACCTGTCCTCAGGAGCAATCAAACCATCAGATTCCAAACTCTCCACCATGTCAAAGACCAAAGAGCTGTCCAAGGAGGTCAGGGACAAGATGGTAGACCTACACAAGGCTGGACTGGGCTACCAAACTAAGGCCAAGCAGCTTGGTGAGAAGGTGACAACAGTTGGTACAATCATTCACAAATGGAAGAAACACAAAACAAGTGTCAGTCTCCCTAGGTCTGGTGCACCATGCAAGATCTCCCCTCGTGGAGTGTCAATGATCATGAGAACAGTGAGGAATCATCCCAGAACTACACGTGAGGATCTTGTCAATGATCTCCAGGCAGCTGGGACCACAGTCACCAAGAAAACAATTGGTAACACACTACGCCGACAAGGACTGAAATCCTGCAGTGCCCGCAAGGTCCCTCTGCTCAAGAAAGCACATGTCCAGGCCCATCTGAAGTCTGCCACTGAACATCTGAATGATGCCGAGGAGGACTGGTGGGAAGTGTTGTGGTCAGATGAGAGCAAAATCCAGCTCTTTGGCATCAACTCAACTCACCGTGTTTGGAGGAGGAATGCTGCCTATGACCCCAAGAACACCATCCCAACTGAGACATGGTGGAAACATTCTGCTTTGGGGGTGTTTTTCTGCTAAGGGGACAGGAAAACTGCACCACATCAAAGGGACAATGGATGGGGCAATGTACCATCAAATCTTGGGTGAGAACCTTCTTCCCTCAGCCAGGGCATTGAAAATGGGTCGTGGATGGGTGTTTCAGAATGACAATGACCCAAAACACACGGCCAAGGCAACAAAGGAGCGGCTCAAGAAGAAGCACATTAAGGTCCTGGAGTGGCCTAGCCAATCTCCAGACCTTCATCCGATTGAAAATCTGTGGAGGGAGCTGAATGTTCGAGTTGCCAAACGTCAGCCACCAAACCTTAATGACTTGGAGAAGATCTGCCAAGAGGAGTGGGCCAAAATCCCTCCTGAGATGTGTGCGAACCTGGGGGCCAACTCCAGGAAATGTCTGACCTGTGATTGCCAACAAGGGATTTGCCACTAAGTACTAAGTCATGCTTTGTGAAGGGGATCAAATCCTTCTTTCCCTCATGAACATGCAGATCAGTCATCATTTGTTAGACGCATTTCTGCTGATTTGTTGTTGTATTCTGTCTCTCAGTGTTACACCGAACATTCCATTGTTAGACCGATCATTTCTGTGTGAGGGGCGAACATTCAACATCAGAGGGGAGCAAATACACATTTCCTTCACTGTATATGGTGCTGCTGCAGGATCAGTAGGTGGGGTTTCAGAGCATGGCATTTGGAGATTGTGTAGGAAGCCAAGTCCTGGAAGATTTGAAAAGTGTGGCCTTGAAAATATGAAGCCTTCTTTAAAACGTGCTGCTGCCATCATCTGTTCTTTAGTGTGAAAAAGAAAAATTTAATTTCGCTATTATATCGCGGGGAGGACCATCTGGTCTATGTGGGACTAACGCTCTATGAATTTCATCCATCTATGTGGGACCAACACCCTATGAATTCCATCCATTTCCAGTCTACGTGGGACTAACGCCCTATGATTTCCATCCATCTCCAGTCTACGTGGGACTAACGCCCTATGAACACTATCCATCTCTTGTCCACGTGGGACTAACTCCCTATGAATTCCATCCATCTCCAGTCTACGTGGGACTAACGCCCTATGAATTCTATCCATCTCCAGTCTACGTGGGACTAACTCCCTATGAATTCCATCCATCTCCAGTCTCTCTATAGGAACGGATGGGGCAAGTTCTTGGAAGAGTGCTGTAATAGTCGAATGGAGATCCACTATGGACACCAGCAGGCCTCGAATGTGAAGCTTGGAGCAGCGGGCTCTATTATGGAATCTTCCAACCTAGACTGCAATGTGAGATTTTCTTCTTGAAGGGCATCTAACATGTCAGAGTGTTTAGCTGCGACAGTAAGGAGATCATCCATCCGAGGTTCAAGGGTCGCGCTGCGGTTCCCCAATTCCCTAATTTCCTGGAAAGCTTGTTTGTGATTGGATCAGATGTTTGCTGAAGGGCTTTGCTAAGCTGCAGCAAGTGTGAGTAAGGGATTTCAGAGGGTGTTGCCAGGGGGATGGGTGATCCCTGAATCGGTGTCAGACTCCCCCTCCACTGTGGAAGCCAGCTGGGTCTGTGTGCACTAGCGGGACTCAGGCTGCTGGAGGGAAGGAGCGGTCGCCATCTTGGAGGAGGCCTACACCAGGACCTTACTTTATAGATTTGGCCTTAGGCTTTAGTTGAGCCCTCCTGTGTCCCATGCCCGCGGTGGTCAGGTGTGCGGGAGGTTAAATATGGCCAGGGGTTCATGTCGGGATCACTGGGTCAGGGCTGGAAGTGGCCGTGGGAGTCCAGGGCGAGCGGAGCTCTATGCAGACATGTCCTGCATGGACGGCTTTGTGACCCGAAAATCAATGAATTTTCCAGACTAATAGGCAAGGAATTGTGAAAGAACGGGTGTAAGGAGATGGGCAGTGCCAGGTGGGACATGGGCCAATGCAAGAAAGGGAAACATCTCATTGGTGGGGAGTAGTTCTGTACGAGGGATTCAAGTGACACCTTCAATGGAGTCTTTACAATGTTTGTCTTTTTCCTATCAAACACTCCAGTGTTCATTTTTGTATTGTAAACCTGCCTGTTGTCTCCCTGAGAAGTGTGATAAGGAGGCTCCTCTGTACAGACCACAGATCCACTATGGGTGCAGGATCTCCCCAATCACCTCCATCTGGATCTCTAGGTGGGAGATCACTCCGTCATTACAATGTGACCAGAAATCATGGGGCCCCGTATAGCCTACCTGATGGGGCCCGTATAGCCTACCTGACGGGGCCCCGTATAGCCTACCCTTGACCGCACCCAGAGTCAACCTCAAAACAAAATGTAGGCCACCAGTGACCTGTAATTATAGGGAACGGGGCCACAACCGCACCTGAGGGCCACAGGAGGAACTGCTGCTACAATATTCCCAGGCCCTAAACGCTGGTGTGAATGTAGCCATGGAGGAAGCATCTCACTGTCCTATCAGGAACACTCACACAATACAGGGGCTGTGGTCCAAACCCCCCCTGTACTGTGCAATGAGGAGGATGACGACATTTGGCTGCTGACTGTACAATTCATCATGGGCAACAGCAGGGCATTGCATGGGGGAGGGGTGCACTGTTAACTTCTGTCACAACCAATCTGTCACGTGTCCCCCACACACACCCACAGCAACTAGCTTACCGAGGTGCACATGTGCGGCCGTGACTTGGGGTAAGAGGGAATAAAGGGGACTTAACTTTGAATATATAAAACCGTGTAGAAGATCATCCGTGATGTACTTCCACAGCCCGCACTACCTTTGGCCACCACCGGAGGGAGACTCTACTCCAATCCAGATGGCTGACCACACACAGGCAGATACAAATCTTATATACAATCTGGTGCACACTAAGGGTTGAGGAGCAGCCTAGCAATCAACACCCTTCTAGGATTCCTCCAGCTATCCTACAGCTTGAACCCCGGTGTTAATCACTCTTCCACTGTCCACACACCACAAAAGGTAGCCTGCCACCACCCAACAGTTTATCCGCAGAACGGTCTGTTGAGACACCCCACACACAGATCTCCGTCTGGCAGATCTGTTACCTTTGCAATCTGCATACAATCTGCCCACATGCAGTGCAATTGCATACAGATTGGCAATGAGCTTGAAGGCACTAAAATACAATCCAATCTAATCCATGCAATCTAATCTAATGTGATCTTTCCAATCTAATCCATGCAATCTAACCTAATGTAATCTCTCCAATCTAATCTCCGGAGATATGAGCCCGTGCTTAAATACACAGAAGTCACTAATTAATTTTAAGATTTAATTTCCCAAAGTGGGCGGAGCATAAAATATGTGCAAAGCATAAAAAGTTACAGAAATACAAAAAAATAGAAGACACACAAATGACTAATTACTATAAAATAAAAGGGAATAAAACGTTACCAGGATTTACTCTGCGACTGGAGCAAGGCAGAGAATCAGCAATCTGTTGGTCGATCGAACCAGCACTGTACGAATCGCAAATGTCCCAATGCCCGGGTACCCCATTTATGGGGATATGGACGTAGGTGGGACATTGGTCCTCGGCCAGTTGACCATGGGGGGGTGTTCCTGTACCCGCCCACAGGATGTTCAGGGTGCTGAGCTGCCCAAGTTCAATCGGACCAAGACCGGCTTGAAACACCAAGTCGGGGATTGGATTTCTGACACCAGCGCATCAGTCCGATCGGGACAGTACCAATCACTGTTCAACTGTCACACTCCAGCACCACCTAACCATTCCCTGCATTGTCCTGGCATTCTACCAAAGGACACAAATATGGTTTTTAGGTGTCTGTGTAGCCTACTGAGTGCCCAAACAGAAGGGAGTATGTTCATCTCTCTGCAACTAATATTTTAGCTTTTATGAGATGAAACATTCCCCTTTTGTTGGATGGATATACCTTTAGCTCCCTGCTGTCATGAAGCCGGAATGTCTGGAGCCACTTCCTCCTAAACTGGTGTCCCCAGAAGGTGACAAAACCTTATTTAGCACTGTAGGCGTCACGTCCAGGAAGCCGGGCTTTTCAGAAGCCAATTGATGACCGCTGTGAGAACCTCATTTCCCCCAATGACAAGGACTGAATACATCCTTAATGACAATGGAATGTCCCTAAGGTTATGATTACATATTGCCACTGATCATATCCTATCCACTCAAATCTTACACGTATGTTACAACTCCCTGTACCTTGTGAGATTTGTGTGTGCAGACTCCTGCCGGCGATCCATCTCTGCGCCGACTCCTGCCGGCGATCCATCTCTGCGCCGACTCCTGCCGGCGATCCATCTCTGCGCCGACTCCTGCCGGCGATCCATCTCTGCGCCGACTCCTGCCGGCGATCCATCTCTGCGCCGACTCCTGCCGGCAAGCCATCCATGCGCTGACTCCTGCCGGCGAGCCATCCATGCGCCGATGCCTGCAGATTGACCGCTGCCTTTGCTCTGCACTGCTGGCTGCACTGGTGATAATGATGGAAGCTGCCAGCCTGAAGCTGCCACTGTTTTGCTGCTATTTCCTGAAGACCGAGCTGCTCTCTCCTCACACTTACTTGCTGAAGAAGGAAGGCCTTTCATTTTACCATCAATAAATGTGGCTCCAGCATGTGGTGCAAATCGGCCTGTGCGCCAGATACGAAAAAAGTCCCTCTATTCTATACCTAGCAGGCACTTACTACAGGAGAGGGTCAGAGACCGCAGACAGTGTACGGGAGAGGGTCAGAGACCGCAGGCACTTACTACGGGAGAGGGTCAGAGACCGCAGACAGTGTACGGGAGAGGGTCAGAGACCGCAGACACAGTACGGGAGAGGGTCAGAGACCGCAGACACAGTACGGGAGAGGGTCAGAGACCGCAGACACAGTACGGGAGAGGGTCAGAGACCGCAGACACAGTACGGGAGAGGGTCAGAGACCGCAGACACAGTACGGGAGAGGGTCAGAGACCGCAGACACAGTACGGGAGAGGGTCAGAGACCGCAGACACAGTACGGGAGAGGGTCAGAGACCGCAGACACAGTACGGGAGAGGGTCAGAGACCGCAGACACAGTACGGGAGAGGGTCAGAGACCGCAGACACAGTACGGGAGAGGGTCAGAGACCGCAGACACAGTACGGGAGAGGGCCAGAGACCGCAGACACAGTACGGGAGAGGGCCAGAGACCGCAGGCACTTACTACAGGAGAGGGTCAGAGACCGCAGACACAGTACGGGAGAGGGTCAGAGACCGCAGACACAGTACGGGAGAGGGTCAGAGACCGCAGACACAGTACGGGAGAGGGCCAGAGACCGCAGACACAGTACGGGAGAGGGCCAGAGACCGCAGACACAGTACGGGAGAGGGCCAGAGACCGCAGACAGTGTACGGGAGAGGCTCAGAGACCGCAGACACAGTACGGGAGAGGCTCAGAGACCGCAGACACAGTACGGGAGAGGCTCAGAGACCGCAGACACAGTACGGGAGAGGGTCAGAGACTGCAGATATTATACAGGAATATCGCACCAACAGTGTGCTCAGCGCTTTACAATATAAAGGGGGAGACAATGCAGATCAATACAAGAGGGTTGGGAGGGCCCTGCTCCATGGAGCTTACAATCCACGAGCACAGGAGACTGTCAGACATAATACAAGGTACGGGAGACTGTCAGAGACTGCATTTGTGCGATGATGCCTGAACCCAGTGTAAAGTGTAGAATATTGCCGGGCGGCTCCACTCTACTTATAGATCCAGTCAGAAATCCTCCTTACAAAGTGGAACAAGTGACAGGAGGCAGCAGCACTTCCAATCTTCCCATCTTATAGAACAGACAAGTAGTGAAGAGCCGTGCAGGACAGTAAACAGTTGATGAATCTGTGAAGCTGCCAGGCAGAACCAGCAGTAAATCCTCCAAAGCCACCATCCAACCATGTGTCCAGCGATGGTCCCGGGTCCCCGGTGATGGCGGCCATCTTCTCGGCGTGTTCAGGTGCCGGTTAGATTCGGCAGTTCTAAAAGAAGAGTGCAAGAAGACAGGGGGGGGGGGGGGGGGGGGGTTGTATGTTTTCCATGTAAGCTGCACGCCGTCTGAACACGGAGAAGATTAGCCGCCATTACAGGTGACCAGTGACACCGTAGTTTCTGATCAGACCTTCTTGTGGCTCCTGGGCTTCAGGTTTGTGTCTCCCCTCCCAGGGCCCCCATTCAGCACAATTTTCAGCTTTGACACGTTTGGTATCTATTTGCTCATCACATCATCTTTTCTATCTTCCCAACAATGAGGAGAAATATTGTGTTGGTGTCACTAAGATTCATTGTATTTGTTCCTGGAAATACGCATTTGATGAACAGCCGAGCAAATATTGTGCGGCATGAAAGATTGCATCAGCCGCCATTGTTTACTATGAATGACTGGAAACCCACCAATCAGCTCTCTATTCTCTGAAAGCAGAGACCCTGAAGAAAGAAGAGGCAGCAGTCGCACTTTTTATGGCACACAATATTTGCTCGGCTATTTCATCAAACCCAAATTTTCAGGAAAAAAATACAACAAAATGATTTTAGTGCAAACACAATAAAATCCCCAATTTGTTGGTGAAATATAAAAGATGGGGCTGCATGGAGTAAGTAGAAACCAAACATGTCCATCCTTAGAACTGCATCCGCCTGGGAAATCACAGAAATCTATGGTCTCCAAACATTCACCACAAATCACCCTTTAAAAGCCTATTATATTTATAAGTCTATTGGCCCCCCACTGTCCCCCCCACTGATTAGCTGCAGCAGCCAGGAAATTACAGCTGTGATCCTGGAAGTGATACAAGTGACTTTGGGGTTCATTACCCACAGAAGGATCAGGGAGAGGATGTTCCCCAATCACCTCCTGCTCCCACTGTAAGAGGAATGGGTGAGTCCAGGAACCAATGTGGGGGCCCTTGACAGGGGGGCGGGCATACCCTGAGAGCCCCATAAAAGTTATCAACTGTGTCATCTTTATCTGAAAGCATAGAAAGAGGCATGACATGGCGGGGAATTCTGAATACACAGAGCAAAGCTGGAAATGGGGCAATTGGTGGATAGAGGGGTGGACAGGGGGGCAGTGGGGGGGCAGAAGGGAGGATAGGGAGGCAGTGGGGAGATAGAGAGGTGGACTGGGGGGTGGATGGAGGGGATAGAGAGGTGGACGAGGAGCAGTTGGGGGACAGAGGGTCAATGGGGGACACAGAGGAGCAATGGGGGGAACATAGGGATGGACAATTGGAGTTAGAGGGGGGGCAGTTGGTAACAGGGGGGAGGCAGAGGAGTGGACAAGGAGCAGTGGGGGAAGAAAGAGGGGGCAGTGGGGGGGACACGGGAGGACAAGGGGGTGGATGTGGTGCAGTGAGGGAGATGGAGGGGAAGGACAGGGGGACAGACGGGTGGATGAAGAGCAGCGGGGGTGGGGGACAGACGGGTGGATGAAGAGCAGCGAGGCCGGGGACAGACGGGTGGATGAAGAGCAGCGAGGGGGGGACGGACAGAGGGGTGGATGAAGAGCAGCGGGGGGGGGACGGACAGAGGGGTGGATGAAGAGCAGCAGGGGGGGGGACAGAGGGGTGGATGAAGAGCAGCGGGGGGGGGGAACAGAGGGGTGGATGAAGAGCAGTGGGGGGGGGGACAGAGGTGGATGAGGAGGGGGGAGCAGAGGGGTGGATGAGGAGGGGGGCGCAGAGGGGTGGATGAGGAGGGGGGCGCAGAGGGGTGGATGAGGAGCAGTGGGGGAGGGGGGGCAGAGGGGTGGATGAAGAACAGTGGGGGGGGGGGAAGAGGGGTGGATGAAGAGCAGAGGGGTGGATGAAGAACAGTGGGGGGGGCAGAGGGGAAGGACAGGGAGTAGTGGGGTGAATTGGGGGATGAATACCTGGCTGATGGTGTCCTGGTCTGGATGTGGAGCTCCTCTGATGACTCTCCTCTGGTCAGGTTCCTCTCCTCTGCCTGTGTGGCCCCTTTGTCCAGTGTGAGCTGAATTGGCCCCAGAATCAAGCTCTCTTTCAGCTTAAAAAGCCTCTGCTCATTGACCCCGCCCTTCTCCCCTCCCCTCATTGACCCCGCCCTTCTCCCCTCCCCTCATTGACCCCGCCCTTCTCCCCTCCCCCTCTATATGAGGTATATGTAACATGAGTTCCTACAGATTCAGCCAGGATCATTTACATGACTCTAAGAACATCTGTGAGGGGGAGTGGTAACAACTGGAGGCTTGTGTTACAAGTATTTGGTATTTGGGGGTGTTTGTCCTGTCCTGGTATTTGGGGGTGTTTGTGCTGTCCTGGTATTTGGGGGTGTTTGTCCTGTCCTGGTATTTGGGGGGATTGTCCTGTCCTGGTATTTGGGGGTGTTTGTCCTGTCCTGGTATTTGGGGGGATTGTCCTGTCCTGGTATTTGGGGGTGTTTGTACTATCCTGGTATTTGGGGGTGTCCCATCCTGGTATTTGGGGGTGTTTGTTCTGTCCTGGTATTTGGGGGTGTCCTGGTATTGGGGGTGTCCTGGTATTTCGGGGTGTCCCGGTATTTGGGGGTGTCCTGTTCTGGTATTTGGAGGTGTCCTGGTATTTGGGGGTGTCCTGATATTTGGGGGTGTCGTGGTATTGGGGGTGTCGTGGTATTTGGGGGTGTCCTGGTATTTGGGGGTGTCGTGGTATTGGGGGTGTCCTGGTATTGGGGGTGTCCTGGTATTTGGGGGTGTCCTGGTATTGGGGGTGTCCTGGTATTGGGGGTGTTGTGGTATTTGGGGTGTCCTGGTATTGGGGGTGTCCCGGTATTGGGGTGTCCCGGTATTGGGGGTGTCCTGGTATTTGGGGGTGTCCTGCTATTTGTGGGTGTCCTGCTATTTGGGGGTGTCCTGGTATTGGGGGTGTCCTGGTATTTGGGGGTGTCCTGTCCTGGTATTGGGGGTGTCCTGGTATTGGAGGTGTCCTGGTATTTGGGGGTGTCCTGTCCTGGTATTGAGGGTGTCCTGGTATTTGGGGGTGTCCTGGTATTGGGGGTGTCCTGGTATTTGGGGGTGTCCTGGTATTGGGGGTGTCCTGGTATTGGGGGTGTCCTGGTATTTGTGGGTGTCCTGGTATTGGGGGTGTCCTGTCCTGGTATTGGGGGTGTCCTGGTATTGGGGGTGTCCTGGTATTTGGGGGTGTCCTGGTATTGGGGGTGTCCTGGTATTGGGGGTGTCCTGGTATTGGGGGTGTCCTGTCCTGGTATTGGGGGTGTCCTGGTATTTGGGGGTGTCCTGGTGTCTTAGCCCCCCAGAAATGTGCTGTGCAGTGAGAAGTACAAGCTGTGTACACCCCATGATCTCCCCATAGTCTGCAGACGATATAACGGTCACACACAGCAATCAATATCCACTTATTGGGGTCCTTTTCCCATAAACATGGAGCGGGAGACATTTTGGTGAAATTTATAACTAACTTTGAGGTTACTTTATATATTTTATAGCTGAAAGTACAAAATATCGTTTTTCTTCAAAATTTTCTGTTTTTTTTGTTTATGGTGTGAAAAATAAAAAGCGCGCAGGTGATGACATCCCACCGACAGAAAGCTCTATTTGTGTGAAGAAAGGACGGATATTTAGTTTGGGTGCAGCGTTGCACGACCGCACAATTGTCAGTTACATAAAGAGGCGTGGCCATGAAGGGGTGTACATCCTGCGTAGGGGGAGGGGATAAGGACACAAATTGGCGCTTTATTCTCATGGAGATCACATGGTTATTACTAGGAGGAGACGGAAACATTTGCTGGGTATTGGAGCTTTTGTGAGATGGATGGATTGGATGGCGACTGATTTGTATGGAGACATAATATAGAGCGGGAGGAATCCATGGTGTATTGTCACATGTATGAATGCAGGATTGGGGTACTATCCGTGTATTAGGGGGACCAATGACACCTTGACTAGTATTGTAGATGAATCTGGGGGCGTCGGGGGCAATCTTCTTATGTTTATGGCCCTTTAGGACAGATGTGATTTCTATGTATTTTATGGGAGATTTTCTCTGTATATTGGGAGTTTCCATCTTGTTGTATCATGAATGTAGTATGGAAGATGAGTCCTATGTACTAGGAATGGTCATTGGAAGGACAGAATAGGAGCCACATGATTGGCTGGCCAACCCCGTGACAGTATAGACTAGTGGGTGACATTGATTGAGATCTGCCCGCTGTGTGTATACAATCACCCGGCTAATGTCTGATATCAGGGGACAAAATGTGCCAGCATTCATATCAGACTAAGGAAAAATGGCCGCCGGAGGAGGGACAGGCGGGCTACAAAAAAATGGAGGACAAAGATCTAATCCACTGCACTGTAATATGATAAATGTACATTCATATTTGACTAAGGGAAAATGGCCGAAGAAGGAGGGACAGGCGGGCTACAACAAAATGGAGGGAGATCTAATCCACTGTAATGTGATAATAGAAGTTTACGAGCCGCCATCATCTTTTGTTTTTCAGGTTTTTTTCTCTGTTGTTTTATGCTATTCAGCTTTTTTTGGACCAGCACCATCTAGTGTCTGCTCTCCATACTGCACCCTCTGTATAAATCTGTCTGGAGTCACTTCCTGTTGTGTCACTTCCTGTCTGTGTCACTTCCTGTCCCGGGAACACTTTCCTCCTCTCAGCCATTTTAGATCGGCTTCCAGACGGTCCTGTGATTGTCGGTCTCCATCCTAAACATACGGCCACCATAGGATCTTCTCCATGTCAGAGCACACGGGTAATTCAGGTCCAGAGATACCCATCACTGTCATACCTCCGTACTCCTCTCCTGTACATACCCATCACTGTCATACCTCCGTACTCCTCTCCTGTACATACCCATCACTGTCATACCTCCGTACTCCTCTCCTGTACATACCCATCACTGTCATACCTCCGTACTCCTCTCCTGTAAGTACCGATCACTGTCATACCTCCGTACTCCTCTCCTGTACATACCCATCACTGTCATACCTCCGTACTCCTCTCCTGTACATACCAATCACTGTCATACCCCCGTACTCCTCTCCTGTACATACTGATCACTGTCATACCTCCGTACTCCTCTCCTGTACGTACCCATCACTGTCATACCTCCGTACTCCTCTCCTGTACATACCCATCACTGTCATACCTCCGTACTCCTCTCCTGTACATACCCATCTCTGTCATACCTCCGTACTCCTCTCCTGTACATACCCATCACTGTCATACCTCCGTACTCCTCTCCTATACATACCGATCACTGTCATACCGCCACTCTCCTCTCCTGTACATACCCATCACTGTCATACCTCCACACTCCTCTCCTGTACATACCCATCACTGTCATACCTCCACACTCCTCTCCTGTACGTACCAATCACTTTCATACCCCCCCATACTCCTCTCCTGTACGTACACATCACTGTCACACCTCCGTACTCCTCTCCTGTACGTACCCATCACTGTCACACCTCCGTACTCCTCTCCTGTACGTACCCATCACTGTCACACCTCCGTACTCCTCTCCTGTACATACCCATCACTGTCATACCTCCGTACTCCTCTCCTGTACATACCGATCACTGTCACACCTCCGTACTCCTCTCCTGTACATACCGATCACTGTCATACCTCCGTACTCCTCTCCTGTACGTACCGATCACTGTCATACCTCCGTACTCCTCTCCTGTACGTACCGATCACTGTCATAACCCCTCACTCCTCTCCTGTACATACCGATCACCATCTAGCATTATTGGTGGGAGGTGATTTTATTTGGTGGCTAACCCCCTTTTAGACCAAAGCTCGTCCTCACCATCCTCCCAAGCCTTCCCAAAATCCCTTACCAAAAAATTAGACACCCTTCAACTGGTAGACTCCTGGAGGGCACATAATGTAGGAGCTAGAGATTATTCATTTTACTCCCACCCACATGACTCTTATGCTAGACTAGATTATATCTATTGCTCCCCCATTCTGCTGGCTAACTCTAGGAAAGCTTGCATTCATTTAAGCCCCTGGTCAGATCATAATATTATCGCTCTGTCTATCACTTTTATAGGTCTAGCCCCTACTCCCTACTCCTGGAGACTTAACGACTCTATGCTTACGGATACTAACACCCGCCATGAAGTAGTTACTTCCATTCAAGAATACTTTCAGTCAAACACAACTCCTGATATCTCCCCGGCCATCTTGTGGGTAGCCCATAAGGCAGTCCTGCGAGGTCACCTTATTTCTATGGCTTCTTCTAGAAATAGAGAGCGATGGAAACAAATTCAGAAACTTACCCGAGAATTAGAATCACATTATAGGGCTCATGATGGCAATCCATCTCTCCGTAACAAACCATGATATCGCAAAAGCGTCTAGAACTGAATACTTTACTTTCCCAGAAAACTGAAAAAGCTCTACTTTGGTTGAAGGCCTCCTTTTTATTACATAGTAATTCAGGGTCTACTATGTTGGCACAGAAATTAAACCTTTCAATACGACCCCCACATATCTACAAGTTACGTACTAAATCCAGCAGTATCTCCTCTCTTCCTCGTGAAGTCCTGGGTATTTTTTTAAATTTTTATTCCACCCTATTAGCTCCCCTGCAACCAACTTCTGCTTCCTCAAATGGCTCATGGCTTGATTCTATACCCCTCCCTGTTCTCTCACCCTCTCAGATATCCTCTCTCAATGCCCCATGCACTTTGAAGGAAATATCCTGTGTTATTAGCGCACTCAGAACTTCCACAGCACCGGCCCTGATGGGTTCACGGCCAGTTATTATAAACATTTTACTCCTACATTGGCTCCCTCTTTGATGTCATTATTCAATGATGTTTTGCAGGGCGGTAGGTTTCCATTGCCATTTTGAAGTCTATTTCTTAAAAAATAAAAATGTTTGTAAACAAAAAAATATATATTTAGTATAATTCTACAATTTTTGCAACTAACAGCATGATGCTGTTAGCTAAACCTTCTACTAATAGCTGGACAACAAAATAACAAACGGATCACCCTTTCATCCAGCTGTGGTCTAATGCTGTGTAATGCCCATGATACCCAGCCAAGCATAGCCTCTTTGAACAATGCATACACTTACCAACTGCTTATATCTGCAGGCTGACATCTTATTCCCAATAGTCTATCCTTGGCCTGACTCCTCTATACAACAGATCTTTAATATCTTGTTTTTTGGCCTCTGTGGCTTCTGAAGATGTTCACTGCTCCCCCACATTTTCCTTGGTAGCCTGAGTTGGGCCTGCCCAGGACTGTTTTTTTCCCAGTCCATTTATATCCCAGTGACATAGACAGATGGACAACCTACCTGTTTTCACATCATGGCCTTTTGGCCTCCCGACCTGTTTTGTCAGACATTTCTCTCTTTACTAACCTTGCTTCCCCCTCTTTTCTCCTTTCTTTCTCTTATTCCTGTCCGAGGAGTGATGATGGCGCCATGATGCCACACCTACAATCAGCTTTGCATCTGTCCTTTATCATGGCTCCAATAAATATACTTACCCTGAATGTTCAGGGAATAAAAAAATTAAGGCCTTCAAATCCTTTGCCCCTGCCAAAGCACATGTGGTGTGCCTGCAGGAGACTCATTTCACTGCCAGCCATATGCAGAAATATCTCAGCTCTTCCTACCCACAGGTTTATATGGCTTCTGCCACAAGTAAACGTACAGGTGTACTCAAAGCTTTCCACTGCTCTACTCCCTTTACACCCAAGGCAGGGATCTGGGACCCAGAGAGCCGTTATATTTTCTAGTGGGTCACCTCCTTGACTCAGAGGTCACTATAGCTTCATACTATGCAGCAATCCCAATCCTAACTCCCATTTGCTACAAGTAATAGATTCCCATAAATTAGGTACACTTTTACTATGTGGCAATTCCAATCGGCTAGTTTATTCCTTTTTAGACAAATCCCCCATAACCTCTTATCCATCCACATCCTCCTTCCAGCAACAACTCCAACAACGCTCTCTCATAGACACATGGCAAGAAGATAACCCAGCTAGAAGACACTATACATACTACTCATATCCACATAAAACTTTCTCCCACATTGACCATATATTTCTGACTAGAGGTATGTCCCCAGCCCTCCTATCCTGAACCATCATACCTTACCCCTGGACTGGTCACAAAGCTGTCCTCTTGACCCTCTCCTCCTTAGTACCCCAACAAACTAGCACTACATGGAGTCTAAATGGCCCACCCATCCCACAGACTGGACATTGAACTAGCCATCAAAGAATACCTGACACATAACACAACTGATGACATCTCTCTCCTGACCTTTTGGGAAGCCCATAACTCTGCAATTAGAGGAGCCTGTATCAGCCAAGCCTCACATCTCAAGAAAGGACAGCGAGCAATCCATCACCGCTTAGAAACCTCATTTCACCAGGCCAACAAAGCCTTCCAATCAGAGCCCTCACCTTCTCATAGATTGTCCTGGACAAGACCAGGCTAGAAATAGATGTTTTCTTGACAGAATCAGATGAAAAAGTTCTACACCAATCCAGACATAAACATTATATGAACGCAAACAAACCTGACACTTTTCTAGCCCTGGGACTGCGAACCTCAGACCACACACACAGACTTGTCCATTTAAAGATTACAAAAACTTCACACACCAGCCATCCTAATAAAATATTACAGGTCTTCCACAAACATCTAGCAGAATTATACTCAGAGACCGGCTCCTATGATGAATCGCAGGCCACTGAACTTTTCTCAAGCCTATCTCTACCAACACTCTCAGCTTCTCAGTGTTCTTCCCTGGAAACACCTATTACAGAACTTGAGGTCCCGAACTCCATCAAGTCCCTAAAGTCTAATAAGCGGCCTGGCCCAGACAGCTTACAGCCCTATATTCCAAAATATTTACTAACCTCCTTCCACCTTTATTGGTTAATGCATTTAATGCCTTACTCAAAGGTTATTCTTTCTGCTCAGACGCCCTAACAGCAGTCATTTCTATGCTACCTGAACCCCAATCAGATCACACCACATGGCTTCATTACACACCAATCTCCCTTCTTAACTTTACATGTTAAAATCCTAGAAAAATCCTATCTGCATGGCTGAACTCTATCATAGGCACCTTGGTACACAAGGATCAGATGGGTTTTAAACCGCCCTCTGCCAAGCCGAGACCACAGAGTGATTTTGCTAGAACATGCAGCTTGCATACGCCGCATTCCCGGCTGTTTCCTTTCCTTAGACATAAAAAAAGCCTTTGACTCCAATGGATATCACCCCTTTACACCTCCCCAAGGGCTTACTTAAGGTACGTGGGTTACAAGTCAGACCTTTTCTTCCACACAAGGGGAATGAGGCAAGGCTGCCCCTTGCCCCCCTCCTTTTCTAGCGAATTAACCTTTAGCACAGCTGATAAGAACTAACACAAATATTAAAGGATTAGAACTTGGCGGTCATTGTCAAGGATCGCATGATCGCCACCCTCAACATGCGATGATCGCATGACCGCGACGTCCAATATGTCATGATCGCGGCGTCACACCCCAGATCTTCTCACCAAACTCGTGACCGAAGGACTGGCCGATCTAAAACCACTATGTGACGTGCGTAACACTGCCACACCCAGCTGCACCCTGCACTACGATTTTCCAGCTAATGGACTACAATCTGTGCCTGCAGCCTCATAGCGCTTGTTACTGGGTCAGGTTAATCACTCAATTAACCATTCATTGCCACCACCTCCTTTTTATCAGAGAAAGAGGAAACTCGGGGTTCAGCTAATACACTATAATGATTGAAATAATTGTCTGTATAAAACGGTCTGCAGACCGGTTATACAGAGGTTAAAACAAACAGTCGCATCTCTTCAAAGGCAGGGATTCGTGAATTGCAATTAAGAGCTATAGGAACAGTTCAACACGTTCAGAAGACAGATTTATTACTAAAAGGGTCAAACATGTGCAATAATAATATTTACAGAAAAGATGTAACTAAGATATATATATATATATAACAGCACAGCAAAGAGATAACAGGGAGAAGTTAAAGGGTTAAGTTACTTGTCATTTAAGCCTTGAATGGAAGCAGATCATGTTTCAGAGCAAAAGGTCTCCCCGGATGGTATATTGATGTTAAGAATTGGGAGATGTCTTTTAACTTTTTTTTTAGGCCTGCTAGCCTGTTTTTTAAAGTCCCCCAGCAGGGGGGTGGCTCTGAGTAACTGACCAATACTCTATTTAAGAAGAGACTGGCAGGAGGAGCCCAAAATTAGAACCAGCATCTTTCATAATTCATTTTCTGGCCTATAACTTCCCAGCTGCACAAGCGACAATCTCTCCGCGGGTGTTTTATTATGCAGATAAGTCTAAGGATCATGTAGATATGAATTATGAAATTGTATGTTACACGGTGTACAAGTTCTATGTTTTGGCTCCCCTGATGATCTGAGGTGGACGAGTGACCAATCAAAATGTTAGTCTGTGCATTGGCTATCTGATGAGGTGCCCAGTTTTTATGCAAGTCTTCCATATTTCAAGATATGAAACATAGGGGAAAAACTGATTTTACCAGAAGTTATCTGATCCTGCCACCTACACTGAGCTGGTTTTATGAGGTTACAATTTCTTTCAATTCCTGGGAAAAGCTGCCTTATCTCAGTTACGAGGTGAGAAATTACAAAGGTTCTCTGGCAGAGAGACTCTGGCTCTCTAGGGGGGCTTTGTAGCTCTGAGCCCCCTGCTGCTCTAGCCTGCCAGTGACCCACAACCAGATGTCGCTGTGGCTGAACAGAGAGGAAAGGGGGGAGGATGCAGGAAAATATATTTTAGGATGGTTAGTCCCTTCGCCAAGATGGAGGTTGAAACCAAAATGGCTGACCCGCGTCCATCTCTGATGCGCGCTTTTGCGACAGTCATCATCATAAGTTATGCTTTTTCGCTGATGACAATCTCTTCATGTCTTCTCCTTTGATCTCAGCACCCAACCTTCTCCAATGCCTGGACCAATTTGCAGTGATTTCGGACCCTCCTTAACTGTGTCACATTTCAACGTCCTCCACCCTTCTCTTGGTCCAGTCAATATATTCCTGATTTAGGACCCAAGCTGATGGCAAACCTCAATATTCTATATTCTGCTAACTACCCTCTTATGTTAACACACCTTACTAATATTATGACATCCTGGTCCAAACTACCCCTCTCATGGATGGGTTGTATCACGGTTGTAAAAAATGACAATTGTGCCCAAAATATTATACCTTTTTTGGATCCAACCCATGTGTGTGTGTGTGTGTGTGTGTGTATATATATATATATATATATATACAGTCAGGTCCATAAATATTGGGACATCGACACATTTCTAACATTTTTGGCTCTATACACCACCCCAATGGATTTGAAATGAAACGAACAAGATGTGCTTTAACTGCACACTGTCAGCTTTAATTTGAGGGTAGTTACATCCAAATCAGGTGAACGGTGTAGGAATTACAACAGTTTGCATATTTGCCTCCCACTTGTTAAGGGACCAAAAGTAATGGGACAATTGGCTTCTCAGCTGTTCCATGGCCAGGTGTGTGTTATTCCCTCATTATCCCAATTACAATGAGCAGATAAAAGGTCCAGAGTTCATTTCAAGTGTGCTATTTGCATTTGTAATCTGTTGCTGTCAACTCTCAAGATGAGATCCAAAGAGCTGTCACTATCAGTGAAGCCATCATTAGGCTGAAAAAAAAAAAGAAACCCATCAGAGAGATAGCAAAAACATTAGGCGTGGCCAAAACAACTGTTTGGAACATTCTTAAAAAGAAGGAACGCACCGGTGAGCTCAGCAACACCAAAAGACCCGGAAGACCACGGAAAACAACTGTGGTGGATGACCGAAGAATTCTTTCCCTGGGGAAGAAAACACCCTTCACAACAGTTGGCCAGATCAAGAACACTCTCCAGGAGGTAGGTGTATGTGTGTCAAAGTCAACAATCAAGAGAAGACTTCCCCAGAGTGAATACAGAGGGTTCACCACAAGATGTAAACCATTGGTGAGCCTCAAACACAGGAAGGCCAGATTAGAGTTTGCCAAACGACATCTAAAAAAGCCTTCACAGTTCTGGAACAACATCCTATGGACAGATGAGACCGACATCAACTTGTACCAGAGTGATGGGAAGAGAAGAGTATGGAGAAGGAACTGCTCATGATCCTAAGCATACCACCTCATCAGTGATCATGGTGGTGGTAGTGTCATGGCGTGGGCATGTATGGCTACCAATGGAACTGCTTCTCTTGTATTTATTGATGATGTGACTGCTGACAAAAGCAGCAGGATGAATTCTGAAGTGTTTTGGGCAATATTATCTGCTCATATTCAGCCAAATGCTTCAGAACTCATTGGACGCTTCACAGTGCAGATGGACAATGACCCAAAGCAGACTGCAAAAGCAGCCAGAGTTTTTTAAGGGAAACAAATGGAATTTTATGCAATGGCCAAGTCAATCACCTGACCTGAATCCGATTGAGCATGCATTTCACTTGCTGAAGACAAAACTGAAGGGAAATGCCCCAAGAACAAGCAGGAACTGAAGACAGTTGCAGTAGAGGCCTGGCAGAGCATCACCAGGGATGAAACCCAGCATCTGGTGATGTCTATGCGTTCCAGACTTCAGGCTGTAATTGACTGCAAAGGATTTGCAACGAAGTATTAAAAAGTGAAAGTTTGATTTATGATTATTATTCTGTCCCATTACTTTTGGTCCCTTAACAAGTGGGAGGCACATATGCAAACTGTTGTAATTCCTACACCGTTCACCTGATTTGGATGTAAATACCCTCAAATTAAAGCTGACAGTGTGCAGTTAAAGCACATCTTGTTCGTTTCATTTCAAATCCATTGTGGTGGTGTATAGAGCCAAAAATGTTAGAATTGTGTCGATGTCCCAATATTTATGGACCTGACTGTATATATATATGTCACAATATAGGTGCTGCCAGGGTGCCCAAATCTGTTATATCTCCCTCCCAAATATAGTACATTTCAGCCCCTCAAAGTGCATTCCAGTCCCAATTTCATTAGCCAGTTTCCCCCAATTCACTTCACTTCAGCTCCCATTTCAGTAGTTGTTTCCCCCGTCAGGATGACCTTCCCCCCTTGCTGCCTCTCGTCCTGGCGTGGCTCTTTGAAGCCGAGCCGTGCAGGACAACAGGTGCGGCTCTTCTCACCTCCGCCACTATCTTCTCCCCTTCCTGAGAGGCCTTAGGGGAAAAGATAGCGAGGTTCACGCCTCTCTGCGGAGAGGTGCGAACCTCCTGCGGAGAGGTTCTGGACCGCGGTGTCAGAATGACTCCGCATGGTCCCGGCATCCGCAACCGCATGCACGGGGAGTTTCCGCACTTGCAGATGCCACCGGACAAAGGTTGCGCTCATGAGAGTGCGACCCGTGTCCAGGGGGGTGTGCCTTGTTGCCGAGAAACAAAGCTCACCACCCACGGCCTGCCCACCATTGCCAGGACAACCGGGAAGCATCCTGCATAGGTTTAAGAGACTGATGCTGGGCTCTTCCTGGTCATCCATTTCGCTGCAAAGCCACCGAGGGATCCCAGATGAGACAGGACCCTCGTGGCCACTCTGCATAGACCCCCCAAGGATAAGGGGAGCCTCCGCAAGCTGCCGTTCTGCACACCCCAAAGCTAAGGGGGAGAGCCATGCCAGCTGCCCACCGTAAGCCCCAGAGAAGGGGGAAACCTCTGTAAGCTGCCACTCTGCAAGCCCCAACAATAAGGGGGAGCACCACACAAGCTGCCCACTGCAAGCCCCAAGGATAGGGGGAGAACTACACCAGCTGCCCTCTGCAGGCATCTAGGACTCGGGGGGATTATTACCATGGACTACGCCACGCATACTCCGGTTTCAGGGCAAGTACTTGATGCCATATTACCTTGCTCCCCTGTGGACCCGGGCACCCCTGTAGGATCTGTGAGTGTATGCTCCCCTGTTTTCCCTGAACTGTTCTTGTACTCCCTCTCTGTCACAGATCGCACGGTTGCCGCCACCAACATGCGACAATCGCACGACCGCGACTAACAGTAATACGTCACGCCCACGGCGTCAGACCACAGACCTTCTCACCAAACTCGTGACCGAAGGACCGGCCGATCTAAAACCGCGGTGTGACGCTCGTAACCAGGCCACACTCAGCTGCACCCAGCACAGCGATTGTCCAGCTAATGGGCTACAATCGGTGCCTGCAGGCTGAATGCACTTGTTACTGGGTCGGGTTAATTACGCAACTAACCCTTTCAAACCTTTGTTGTACAGAGAAGAAGGAAACTCTGTCAGAAATACACTATAATGATTGAAAAGTCACCTGTCCAATATAGTCACCTACAGCCAATTGGGCAGTGAGTAAACAAACACAGTAGCGTCTCTTCAAAAGGCAGGAATTCGTGAATTGCAGGTAAGCGCTTAAAAACAGTTTAACACTTTCAGAAAGAAAGATTTATTACTAAAAGAGTCAAACAGGTGCAATAAAATATTTACAAAGAGATGTCACAAAAAAATATATATATATGTATATAAAGACACAGCAGAGATAAAAGGAAATTACAGGGTTAAGTTACTTGCTCTTGGCCTGGGTTTGCAGATCCAAGTTGCAGAGCAGGATGATTCTTTATCTCCTCCTTCGATGTTAGCTGGGAGATCTCTCTTAAAACTCTCACTCGCAGGCTTGCTAGCCTGTCTCTTTTTAAAACTCCCTCTGAAAGGGGGGTTGGGGTCAGGGGAACTCTGAATTAAACTGACAGCTTCATACTCCATGATATGAAACATACAGTTGACCTGAGGAATGTTCCATTAATTGCTGGTCAGTTTTATGATGTGTGGACTTACACAGTTTTGGGGTCAGTGCTTCCCAATTCTCTGAGAAATGCTGGCCTTATCAGAACGTAGGTGAGAAAGGTTACATTTTCCCCAGACTGCTGGCACCAAGCCAGGGATGCCTAACCTGGTTGACCCACACCATCTGTCAGGAGATCACGTTTGCCTCTCGGGAAGGGAGGGGGTAGGGAATGAGGGCTGAGGAATAGAAAAAGGGGAACTCCACGTCCAACTCTGATGAGCAAGTTTGCTACACTCTCCACTTCCCTGTTTGGATTACAAACTGCTGTAGAGACATTAACTTTGCCCCTGGGGCTGGACTACAATTATTTTGGGCCCCTTCATTGCTATTTCCCATACTGGGCACTGTCACCCCCCCTTGCAATCCCCCATTGAGTGACTGCCATTTGTATTAATAAAGCTTTGTGTGTTTGCCATCCACCTTGCGTGTTCTGTCCTGCCTACCCTCCATCACAATATACCTTCCTGTTTCCTCTGCATATTACAGTGTCATGCCACCACTTATGTATGGGGCACTGTTAAACTGCATCTACCCCAGTCCATCCATACCTTACTGAAACTTGGAGTGGTCTGGGGCTTCCAAACTTTGCAAAATATTTCCAAGCTGCACATCTTGCTCAACTCCCTAAATATCACGCGGTAAAAGTGACCCCCTCCTATGGGTCACTATAGAGTCAGTAGATTGTAACCCCTCATGAGTTGCCAATTTACTATGGCTACACCCAAGAGACCGTCACTCACTCCAACACCCAATTACTCAACACTACCCATCTATCTGGGACAGTCTAAAGTTCTGATACACCTTTCAGTCACCCCATAATCCACTCATGGCATACCTCCTCCATCCAGGCTTTTATCCGGCATGGATGCCTCCATCTTCTTTTCATGCTTGTCCTAGAGCTAGTCTAGTTCAACACCAGACTCCTTTATACCCTTCCAAACCCTATGTGACTCCAACAAAATCTCTACATCTGAAATTTTTAGATATCTTCAGATCAAACACTTGTATTGCTCCCACTTACACATGAACACCTCTGTCCTAGACATGACTAGGTTTGAACACATATGTAAACATGACCCCCCCATGCCAGACTTTTGATTTCCACCTTATATGCACAGTTACCAGCTCCACCACTTTACACTTCCATACCATATACATCCAAGTGGGAATGGGATTTAAATCTTCATTTGGAAGCGATTGGGCAGACATATGGTCTACTGCAAACTCCTCCTCCCAAAATATAGTTGCTATGGAGACTAACCACAGCACTCTCACGCACTGGTACCTGGTCCCTGCCCGGATCGCTAAATCCATCCCTAATCCCTGACTTGTTTCCATGGCTGCTATGAAGCAGTTACCCACCTTCACATGTGGTGGACCTGCCCGATTGTTCAAACATATTGGTGCAAAATATTCCATATGCCTACAGTTCTTTATGAAGACGTTACAGTATATATATCCATCCGGCCACTGCCTCATTTAATAACAAGCCCCAAGAAGTATACCTTATGATGTGTCTCCAAGCTATGGATGGAAGGAAAGGGATCACCCCACCGGCAAGTGAGAAGAAGGGAGCATGAGTCAGAGCAATTCCAGTGTCCGCCAATACAAGTAAGGGGATGGATGCAGTGTGACCAAGCCCAAGTGGGCGGGGTGAAATGCATCAGAGGGCGTGGCTAGAATGGCAGCTGAGGCCATTCCTCCACACTGGACTTGGTCGGTTGACCAGCGTCCATTCCTTTACTTGCATAAGGCCCAAGAAGTGACACACTGGCAATTCAAACTACTCCTGTAGGTCACCACCACGGCTTAGCAAACCATAGCGAAGGCCTGGAAATCCCCCCACCTCAATACCACTGAAACTAAGAATAGTGTCACTCGAGCCACGATACATGTCAAAGTAGAAGCCGTCCTATTAGACAGAGTGCATAAAAATGAACAACTATGGCAACCATGGGTTGACCATTTCCTACCCTCAAACTCTGATGAAACCTTACTCTCTTTGTAGTCCTGAGTCCATTAGGTAACCCACTACTCAGTTGCTACTCTATACAGGCACACACCCTCCCCCCTGGGACCTCTTCTCCTCCCCCCTTATCTGTACCCCTTTCTTCACTACTCTTGCTCTTATCTCTCCATTGCTCTCTTCCTTTTCACCTTTCCTCTCATTAGCTCTTTATCCCTTATGGGGTTTTCCCAATTGTGGGAACCTACACTATCAGTTTGAATTTTCAGTGAGGCGGACAGGTCACCCACTCGTCTGCCACTGGTATCTGCATACAGGTTGAAGTACTAAATCTATACTCCCACTGTGAGAGTACCAGAAATGATACTATAGAGTATATAACATGTTTCAGTCTCTACATTCACTCCTCCCTTGATACTATAGTACTGTTATATCTTGCTGAAGTTAAAGCAGAGCTCCACCCAAAAGGGGAAGTCCTGCTTTAATTAGTTGCTGACCGCAGGTAGCCAAATGACGGCTGCACTGCAGCCGGCCAGTTCTGGGAGGCCGTCATATGACGTCCTCCCAGAACGCGCTCTCCTGCATGCCCCTGGCGATCTCTGTGATTGCTGTGTCCTATGAAACTGGTCACTGGGAAATGCAATTGCCGGTTCTTGACTGAACTTTCCTCACGCTGTCAGAGCATGAGGAAAGTACTGCGGGCAGTTGTCAGAGGAGGGATTGGCACCATTCATCAGGGCACTGATGATCAGTGCCCGGAGGATTGGTGCCCAGCAGTGCCACCCACCTTTGCCCAGCAGTGTCGCCAGTCAGTGCCCAGCAGTGCTGCCAGTAAGAGCCCACCAATTACACCCAGCAGTGCTTCCAGTCAGTGCCAGCAGTGCTGCCTATCAGTGCCAGCTCATCAGTGTCACCTATCAGTGCCGTCTCATTAGTGCCGCCCATCAGTGCCGCCCATCAGTGCAGCCTCATCAACGCACATCAGTGAAGGAGAAAAATTACCTGTTTGCAAAATTTTATAATAGAAACAAAGAAACTGTATTTCAAGTTTTTTTACTGTTTTTTTGTTTATAGCGCAAAAAATAAAACACTCAGCAGGGAGTAAATACCACCAAAAGAAAGCTCTATTTGTGTCAAAAAAATTATAAAAATTTCATATGAGTGCAATGTTGCATGACTGCGCAATTGTCATTTAAACTGCGACAATGCTGAAAGCTGAAAATTGGCCTGGTAAGGAAGAAGGGGGTATAAGTGCCTGGTAGGCAAGTGGTTAAGGACCCCACTGGCACCTTTTGGGGGGATAACCGAAATTGACAGGTACCCGCTCCCACTTCTGCTGCAATCACCTAGGTGATCAGAAGCGGACATTGTCCTCCCCCCTCCCTCCCTCCCTCCCTGTAGTCTTCTGGGACACATGAATGGTCCTAGAAGACCACGGGACCATTCACAAAGCACAGAGATACTCGCACATGCTCAGTGGGCACCCGGATGTGAAGCCGCAAACTGTCACAGCTTGGTACCCACATTGAAGATGCCGGCACTGGAAACACAGGGCGGCTGGTGAAACGGGCTGCGGGGAGGACACCACGAGATCGAGGGACAGGTAAGTGCCCGTCTTTTAAAAGTCAGCAGCTACAGTTTTTGTAGCAGCTGACTTTTTTTTTATTTTCATTGGAACTCCACTTTAATGTATGAAGATATTATTTGTAGTGTACAAATTACAACCTGTACGTTACCTCTAAGGGTTGTACCCCTTCTGACTTACTGTTGGTGAGTCCTGCAATCACATTGTTATCAGCTCCTTGTAAAACTATTATCTCTTTCCAATAAAATCTATGAACAAGAGAAGATATGGACCCCACAATTCCTCTATATACTCCACAATTCTCCCATGTGGACACCTCGTAAGTGGTTCTCCAGTATAGACTCCCAGTTTGGGGAACTCATTTAGAAGAAGCCGTCAGCTAGAATCAAACTCACTACTCTACAGTATGGTGAAGACCAAGGAGGCCCAGCAATACCAAATGTTAGACTTTATATTATAGCTGCCCAACTTCAACATCTTACCAGGTGGGACTTAGTAGACACATTAGATCCCATCCGTTGATTGTTACTTCCATCAGATACAGATTTCACATCACTCTCACACTTGTTAATGGGCTTCAGATGGCACCAGTGGGAAAGGCATGATCTCTCATCTATTTATTCCAGTCTTTTGACTCTTACCGAAGACTTATAGAAAGAAATGGAAAACAGAGAAAATAAGAGAGAGTGGTGGGAGGTGATTGTGACCTCCATACCTCTCATCTCTCTGTCCTCTTCACAGAAACTCAGTCATTTCTTTTGCATAGAGCTTTCAGGACCCCAGCCCAATTGTTCAGCTAGGACAGGAGGGATTTCCCCTTATGACCCCAATTGTAGCGGTGATGTCGGGGATTTGATACACATGTTTTGGAGATGTCTAAACATATTCAAAATTATAACGATAGGACCAGCATTATAACATTGGCATTCAATATTCCTCGGGTGTGCCTCTTGCTCTCAATAGAGGAGGAATTATTTACACCTCCTCCTATCACAAGTCATATAGCAATAGTGAGGCTGCTGTTTATTGACCATAAAAAATATCCCGATCTTGGCTATCATCTCAAACTCCCAGCAGACACCAGTGGATTGAGCAGGTGAACTCCACACTAAAATATGAAAAATGAACTCTCCAACATTGTAATTCCCCCAGGAGATGTATGTCTCTCTGGCAGAACTGGCTGGATACTCCTCACTCCTAGTTAGTTCTTCATAGGCTTTTAAAATCTTAGCTCTTATAGCCCCAAAGAAGGAGAATGGCCAGCTATTTGTTTATAAAAGGTAAAAGTGACACCATAGACAAAGCAAGTTATTGTTCTGTATGATCTGTAACAGTGCCACAACTGCCTATACGTGAGAATGTATGACTCCATTGTCTGGGCTGAACGTTGGGAATACTGTGCGTACTTTCTTGATACAATCTTTTTGATTAAAAAAATTCTGTAGATAATGCTGTACATATTCTTTCTATTCATAAGATATATTTAAATAGAAAGCAACTTTATGTAGCCCTTTATATAGAATTCTAACTTTTTTTTTTTTCAACAGGTGGATTGATGAACCAAGTTTTCGGTCATGTTGGTCTTCATGAATACAGCTGAGTCACATGGAAAACAAGACATATGGATGTCTTAATTGACTGAAAGTCTTTACTGCAGTTCACTGGAGGATTCACACGGGATACAAGTCATATCTGTGTTCTAAAAGTCATGGTTTGGATCCTCTTCCACATTGATACAGCAGGAGAAAAGTAATTTCAGTGTTCTGGAAGTGACAATGGCTTTACAATAAAGTCCAACCCAAGTATACATAAGAGGAGTCATTTCAAACTACTTGTTTGGAGATTTTACAATGGAGAGAAAATATATCACACACCAGAAGGTTCACAATGGAGGGAAGTCATGTCATTGTTCTGAATGTGACAAAATGTTTACAGGCAAGGGAGACCTTATAGTACACCAAAGAGTTCACACTGGAGAGAAGTTATATCAGTGTTCTGAATGTGATAAAGCTTTTGCTCAGAAATCATATCTTATCACACACCAGAGGATTCACACTGGAGAGAAGCCTTATCAGTGTTCTAAATGTGATAAAACTTTTACACAGGAGTCAAATCTTAACAAACACCAGAGGGTTCACACTGGAGAGAAGCCATATCGGTGTTCTGAATGTGATAAAGCTTTTTCTCAGAAATCAAATCTTATCTCACACCAGAGGATTCACACTGGAGAGAAGCCATATCAGTGTTCTAAATGTGATAAAACTTTTACACAGGAGTCAAATCTTCTCAAACACCAGAGGATTCACACTGGAAAGAAGTCATATCAGTGTTCTGAATGTGATAAAGCTTTTTCTCAGAAATCAAATCTTATCTCACACCAGAGGATTCACACTGGAGAGAAGCCATATCAGTGTTCTAAATGTGATAAAACTTTTACACAGGAGTCAAATCTTATCAAACATCAGAGGGTTCACACTGGAGAGAAGTCATATCAGTGTTCTGAATGTGATAAAGCTTTTGCTCAGAAATCAAATCTTATCTCACACCAGAGGATTCACACTGGAGAGAAGCCATATCTGTGTTCTAAATGTGGTAAAACTTTTACTCAGAAGTCATATCTTATCACACATCAGAGGATTCACTGCAGAGAGAAGCCATATCAGTGTTCTGAATGTGATAAAGCTTTTACACAGAAGTCAGATCTTATCACACACCAGAGGATTCACACTGGAGAGAAGCCATATCAGTGTTCCGAATGTGATAAAGCTTTTACACAGAAGTCACATCTTATCAGACACCAGAGGATTGACACTGGAGAGAAGTCATTTTAATGCTCTCAATGTGACAAAACTTTTACAGTTAATGCCGGTCTAATCTATCACCGGAGGATTCACAAATTTCAGCATATTTTAAATTCTGGAAGAAAAGGAATATTAAAGAAGTTTCAGGTGTTACAAGTTATTTTCACATCCCCAATGTCATCCCACAAGGTAGAGAAGAAGGGAAAAGATAAAATGCTACTTTAAAAGAAACAAACTAAAATCTGAGCAAACTGGAATGTAATGATTGGATGAACTGAGTTTAGTGCTTATGTCCATCAAGCACACAACTTTGAATATTTTAACTTTTGACAATTGTTTTTAAGATAAACATCAATAACTGAACAGCTTCCCTCATGATTCTCATCTTTATCTTTTTTTATGGAGCTTTGACTGAACATGCAATGCATTTTCATGATTCACCAACTGAGTTGTGTTTCCAAGCATTTTCTTCATTTCTGGATCCTGAGGTAATACATGACCAACACTGCCTCAGTACCAGAGACTAGAATGGGGTCTATTGTCATCTTAACAAGTCTCTGAAGCCTCAGTGGGAGAGTCCATTCCAGGTTCTTCTGACTATTGATACATGATCAGCCAGGTTTGAGGTCTCCAGCTAAGCCCACCTTGTCTAATCCTCCCATTACGTTCCATCTCCTCTCCCATTATCAATGCCTTCTTTCCACATTTCATCTCTCATGGGCGACAACTTTTCAGGCAGGTCTGCGGCTGTGAAACCAGCTAGAAAGAAGTCTATTAAGTGAGAAAACAACATCCAAAGCTGATTCAGGCCTTCCAATACTGAGTTACTGCTGATTTAGGGGATGTATTCAGCAGTAAAACGTAAGCCCAGCTGGCCACTTGTGTTCCATATGGTTCTGCCAAATGGGATTCCATCAGGTGAAGATCAGAAATCCTTGTTACATGTTTTCTCTTTCCAGCTATTACTCCTCTCCATAGACTAATCACACAATACAACTGCCAGAGATCTGAACTTACAAAGTGCTGAGTGTGCGGTCAATCACTCTGAGTGTATGAAAGGGATTTGTGCCTCTAATGACCACTAGTAGGTTCTGGCCCCCCCGTTGGGCCCAAGAGACTGCTCTCTGCAAAAATGAAATTCACATGCACACCAAGCATTCAAAGAACAATCTAATCTTTATTCATAATACTCCTCCTTATATTGTAACAGTGGAACATAGAATGGAATTTTACTGGATACTATTCAAGGCTGTGTACGTGAACAATTTAGGTTTCTCAGACCTTGAATCAGTTACAAGAAACCAACAGTTATTTTCCCATGGAGCAGAAGTGGTTAACTTAACTGTATCATAGTAGAAACAAATGCTGTTAGTACAAAGAAATAACTGGATACTTTTCATGCCTTGAGCAAAGCTAAATAAAAAAAAAAAGTGAGTTCAGTTCTATAGCACGTAACTGACACACACACAACTATACATTTAATTATCTAGACAAAATAAAAGAATAACAAAATGGAGGGCGAGAAACACACATTTCCCTTCAATCCCCTCTTAAATCATTATTTACATACGTGATTTTTATTCCCCCTTATACAACATAGTTCTTTTGCTGCTTCTTTCTGTATTTGGCTAGATGACTGTGGTACTCCTTAGGTTTTGGGTTCAGTGGGGCAGTTTGTTCTTGGATCTCTTCCTCATACATAGTCATATCTATACCTTTGTTCATAATCCTCTTTATACAGGGAATCACACAGCACACTATCAGGGCTATGAGTATCAGGGTGACTACAATAATCACCCCTATTTGTGCTAGCACCTGCTTCCATCCCTTGAGCCACCAAAATATTGATCCCATGGATCAGTGATCCCTGAGTTCCTTTTTAATTCTTCTGATAGGTCGGATAGTTTCTGGATAGCCATTGTGACCTTACCATTTGGCGCAGTATTGTCAGGGATGTATGTGCAACAGGTCCCTGTTTTTATCATTGCACACACACCACCGTTCTCTGCAAGAATCATGGCTAAGGCCATATGATTTTGGAAGGTCATGGTGGAGTCAGCCTGCAACTGTTCCGCTATCCCCTTCAATGTGTCCCTGGTGTAGTTGACAAACCTCTGCTGATTGTAATATATATAATTTATCCAATCAACATTTTTGTTAATAGTGATGGTGGGGATGATGGATTCAAATCCTGCTTTTACTTGATCTCTGGTATTAAACTCATCTGGAACCCCTCTTGGAACCCCTATGGCATCTATATAAACATGTGGGTCAAAACTACCCATCGGGGCCTCCCTCTTGCGCCTATGGGTGCCTCCTGCTATATCCCCATGATGTTCAGAGGGAACTTCACTAAAAATGTGTAAGGGCATTATAGCTTTAGCCGAAGCACATTCCCCGGACCATTCCTTTTCTAATCTGGATCTAATCTTTCCATCTCCACAAATCCAATAAATATCACCCAAAAATAGTGTCTGATTCTGCAGAAGTCCAGGTGAAACACTGCTATATGTGTGGCAAAATCCCCTGGTGAAATTCCCCACATTTCTTTTTCCTGCCACTCCTCAATAGCAGGTATAATTCCCTTGGTAAATTTGCAAGCCTTCGCCTGGTTTGGGGGTTTTGGTGACTATGGGATACTTTGCTTTCCAGGTTTCACAGGAAGCATTTTTGTTATGTGTTCCTGTAAAAAGACGTAGGAAACATTCTTCAACATCTTCAGGAAGGTTTAGTGGCACTGTTCCCACATGGGGTCTGGCTGCTCCACAGACATAACAATTAGACTTGTTGTACTGCAGGGCACTGTACCTCATCCATTCTAACCAAAGATTTACATCTAAAAATCCCATCTCCGCTGCCATGGTATCTTCAAAAGAAGGATCAGCGATGGCAATCATATCCCTAATAGTACTGATACGTGGCTTCAGGGGATTGTAATCATTGTTATTATGCATGTCTTGTATCTTAAATTACCCCCTTGTGCCCGACATACCGCCTCCCCAGTATAACCCAAATACATACATTCCCGAATAACTAGGGCTGGGGTTTTCTATGGTAAGCGTATATTTGGCATTGGGCTTGGTAAGAGTCATTCTGTTTATGAGGGATTTTCCGTTCTTGTCCTTTTTATTTATGGCTGTCACGGAGCTGGTCCTTTCTTCCCCATCCTCCAGTTTGCTGGCTGTCATCCTGCACCCCTCAGCAGCCCCTCACTCTTCTGTCCCGTCCATGCTGGGACTTCTAGTCCTCCGTGTCTCTGACACAGGCAGCCCTCAGCAGCCCCTCACCCCCCTGGCTTGCAGTCTGGCCTCCTGCTGAAGGAATCCACAAACAGTCCATCTCCTCCCTTCCCCCTCATGCACAAATTCCTGAGCTCCCTGGACAGGACCCGTTACCATGGTAACCCGACAGGAAGTATCAGGTTACCAGCTCAATACTTAAGAGAGAGCAGGAAAGCCCCCGGGTGTTTTCCTGGCTGTGTGTGTGAGGGAAGGCTGTGCTGAGTGCCAGCTTCCCTCATCCGACCATTCCCCAACCATCCCCCGTCCTCCTCCTCATCTCCTGGACTGTCTGTGCTGCTGGATCCTCTCCTGTGTGGGGTGAACTCTCTGCTGCCTGGAACCCATTCCCTGCCTGGACTTACCTCTTGTTCCCTGTGAGCCTGCGGGCTGGATATCTTCCCTGCCTGGGCTTACCTCTTGTTCCCTGTGAGCCTGCGGGCTGGATATCTTCCCTGCCTGGACTTACCTTTTGTTCCCTGTGAGCCTGCGGGCTGGATATCTTCCCTGCCTGGACTTACCTCTTATTCCCTGTGAGCCTGCGGGCTGGATATCTTCCCTGCCTGGACTTACCTTTTTTTCCCTGTGAGCCTGCGGGCTGGATATCTTCCCTGCCTGGACTTACCTCTTGTTCCCTGTGAGCCTGCGGGCTGGATATCTTCCCTGCCTGGACTTACCTTTTGTTCCCTGTGAGCCTGTGGGCTGGATATCTTCCCTGCCTGGACTTACCTTTTGTTCCCTGTGAGCCTGCGGGCTGGACATTTTCCCTGTCTGGATTGAACTCTTTGTTGCCCGTGAGCCAAACGGACTTAACCCTTCCCTGCCTGTGTGGACTGTAACCCTCTGTGTCTGGCTCCCCGCATCCAGTAAGTGGACTAACCCCGTGCTGCCCAAAGGACTGAACCCTGTGGATTACAATACCCCCTGTTGTTCCATATTGCCTTCCAGAGAACTGTACTGTGTTGCTGTGTCTGGTGTGGACCTATGGACTAAAGGAACGGTTGTCTGTGCCCCAAAAACCTCCCAAATAAAAGCACATTGGGTTCCTTGCAATCTGTCTCTGTGTGCTCTCTGGTTCTCTTGACAATGACCGTGTCAGGTTTGTATCCCCATTCAGTTCCTATGTTCCATCCCACTGCTCCCCAATAATCACAGTTACTCCCCCAATAATCATCAGTTACACAGATGTAACCTATTCCCTCCCTCTTGTGCGCCCTTTTCCTGCTACTCTCTTCATTTCCTTTTTCTGTGAGGTTTCCATAGGTGAAGGAAAAGTTAGCAACATGGGTGTTAGAAGAGTCGAGCCACAATGTAGTAATCTTCCCCTCTCTGGTAATAGCAACCTGTGGTTTCTGTGCTGGTATATTGGTTTCTCTTTTGGTCCTAGTGTGTATGGGGTGTGTGTTTTCTGAGGTATTATTATCATTGTTGTTATGACCACATATGACCTGAACAGCATCCAGATCCTCTGGGGAGTATATACAGTTAGTCACTATCCATATTGGGGTAAACACTAAAAATGAAATCACTCCAAGCAGAATCCATAGTTTGCCAGAGTCCTTGGCTAATAGAATGCTCATCTTGATTATTTTCAGAGACTTTGTTACCGGCTTCTCTCTTTGAGGATTTATCACCTGCTTCACCTCCTTGCCGTGAGCTTCCTGACCAGCTCCTCTGACCCTTTTCACTCGGCTGGCATGGATCCAGGCTTGCTGACCTTCTATTGCACAGCGCTCCTAGTCACCGCGATCACTCTGGTCCAAATGGGCAACCGGATCTTCTGTTCTGGGCTAGTTGTTTAACCACCATGTGATCCCCGACCTGAAATGGGTGCGTTGGTACCTTTGAATCAAAAGAGGTGCGAGCAACATTTCTTTTAGCATTGTCCAAAGTTTCAATCAATTTACGGACATACTCTTCCCTAATCTGATCTAGATCTCCTGATTCTAGCAATAGTGGTGTTCTAGCCCACGGGGTGGGGAACGGTCTTCCCATCAGTACTTCAAACGGAGAATATCCCGTCACTTTATTTGGTGTCATCCTGATTTCAGCTAATACAACTGGAAGCAGCTTTGTCCAGCCGGCAAAAGTACCTCCAGTTGCTTTCCTCAGTTTATCTTTTACAGTCCTGTTCATTCTTTCCACAATCCCTGAACTCTGTGGGTGATAGGGAATGTGGAATTTCCACTCAATTTTTAGGGCTCTCACTAGTCCCTGACAAACTTTTGAGGTAAAAGCAGGACCATTGTCTGAATTAATCTGTAGGGGGCACCCCCATCTAGGAATAATTTCCTGTGTGAGGATACGGACAACTGTCTGAGCATCTTCCTTTGTAGTCTTAAAAGCTTCTACCCACCTAGAAAACACATCTAAAATCACCAAAAGATATTCTTGCTTCTTTCCTATCTTTGGCATGTGTGTGAAATCAATTTGAAGGTGTGTGAAAGGAGTGGTAGGGTATTGTAGATGCTCATGCTTGGGTCTATTCGGTATATTTGGATTATTACGAATGCAAACAATGCATCTGGATACAAAAGCCTTCACTAGTTTGGGGAGACCTGCAATGTAGAAGTCTTGTAATAAAACTTCACAGGTGTTTTGCCAGCCCGTGTCCTACTTTGTGGTATTGTTCTATGAATAGGGGAACACTAGCTGCAGAGATGCAAGGCTTCCCCTCTTTGAGAAAGAGACCTTTCTCATCTTTTACTAAATCCTCCCCCGCCCAATCATTAAGATCTTGTTCTGATGCATATGTTTGGAGACTCAACCAAGTACTGTCCAGAAGTGTGATCTCCGGGGTCAACATAGGCATTTGTATCTCAGCTGTTTGTGTGCCGGCTGCTTGTTTTGCCACTAGATCTGCAAGTGCATTTCCTTTTACAATGTCAGTTTGTTCTCCCGTGTGTGCTTTGCAATGAATGATTGATAATCTATTTGGCAGTTGGATAGCATGGAGGAGGTCCTTCACTAGCAAGGAATGTGAAATGCTCTTCCCATCAGCGGCTACAAATCCTCTCCAGGACCAAATTACTCCAAAGTCATGTGCTACGCCAAACCCATATTTGGAGTCAGTGTAAATGTTTACATTCTTTCCTGCAGAGAGCTGACAAGCTCTTGTAAGTGTTATGAGTTCTGCAGCTTGGGCAGACTGATAGGGAATTGCTTTGGCCTCTATGATTTCACCAGGCAGTTTCACTACTGCGTAACCTGCATGATAGGTGGTGTCATTGGATCTGGAGCAGGACCCATCTCCAAAAACGTCCTGGGCATCTGATAGCGCAAGTGAGGACATGTGCGGGTGGGGGAGGTGTCCTGATGAATTAGGTCAATACAGTCATGTCTGGGAACTGGTTCATCTTCCTCCCCCTTTAAGCCTAACAGAGCATTAAGAATGGGAGCCGGGCCTGAGGTGGCTGACGAATATTTGATAGTGAAGTTAGGATTAGACAAGAGAATGACCTCATAGCCGCTCAGTCTCTGGGAGGACATGTGTTGAGTGTATATTTTTCAGCAAAATAGCTACATTATGTGTAGTGTGCAATGTCGTAGGGTGTCCTAAGGTGAATGACGTAGCCATCCCAATTGCCATCGCACAAGATGCTAATGCTCTGAGACACACAGGCATGCCTTGGACCTGAACTGGCACCACTTTTGAGAAAAAAGCTACAGGGCGAAGTCTGCCTCCGTGCTCTTGGGCGAGTACACCAGCCATGGTCTTACAATTGTCCCTTGCATACACATGAAACCTTTTTTTCATAGTCAGGGAGGCCGAGGCCTGGGGCGGTTACCATTGCATTTTTCAAATACACATATGCATCAACTAGAGATGAGCGAATCGAACCAGGCGAAGTGGAATTCGATACGAATTTCAGGAAAAATTTGATTTGCGTCGAATCCGAATATTTGCCTACTTCGGGTGCGCGAATCGGATTTTTCCCGATCAGCCAGCAAAAGTGTCCCTGCAGAGAGCTCCGCTATTTCTGACAGTTCTCTGACAGTTCCTTCACATGTACAGCGGTTGAAACATTGTATCTATTTGTTTCCATTTAGGATACAGATGTTTTTATTCGGAAACAGATGTTTCAACCGCTGTACATGTGAAGGAGCTGTCAGAGAACTGTCAGAAATAGAGGAACTCTGCAGATACACTTTTTGCCGGTTTGGAATTCTTATTTTCATCCTACTTCTTCTTCTTCTTCTTCTTCCTCTTCATCCTCATCCTCATCCTCTTCTTCTTCTTCTGAGGATGAGGATGAAGAAGAAGTAGGGTGAAAATAAGAAGAATTCCAAGCCGGCAAAAAGTGTATCTGCAGAGCTCCTCTATTCTGCAGATACACTTAGAGGAGCTCTGCAGATACACTTTTTGCCGGCTTGGAATTAATCTTATTTTCATCCTACTTCTTCATCCTCATCCTCATCCTCAGAAGAAGAAGAAGAGGATGAGGATGAAGAAGAAGAAGAAGAAGAAGTAGGATGAAAATAAGAATAATTCCAAGCCGGCAAAAAGTGTATCTGCAGAGCTCCTCTAAGTGTATCTGCAGAACAGAGGAGCTCTGCAGATACACTTTTTTCCGGCTTGGAATTATTCTTATTTTCATCCTACTTCTTCTTCTTCTTCCTCTTCATCCTCATCCTCATCCTCTTCTTCTGAGGATGAGGATGAAGAAGAAGAAGAAGTAGGATGAAAATAAGAATAATTCCAAGCCGGCAAAAAGTGTATCTGCAGAGCTCCTCTATTCTGCATACACTTAGAGGAGCTCTGCAGATACACTTTTTGCCGGCTTGGAATTATTCTTATTTTCATCCTACTTCTTCTTCTTCTTCTTCATCCTCATCCTCAGAAGAAGAAGAAGAGGATGAGGATGAAGAAGAAGAAGAAGAAGTAGGATGAAAATAAGAATAATTCCAAGCCGGCAAAAAGTGTATCTGCAGAGCTCCGCTAAGTGTATCTGCAGAGCTCCGCTATTTCTGACAGTTCTGTGACATTCCCTCCATACAGCGGTTGAAACATTGTATCTATTTGTTTCCATTTATGGAAACAAATAGATACAATGTTTCAACCGCTGTATGGAGGGAATGTCACAGAACTGTCAGAAATAGCGGAGCTCTGCAGATACACTTAGCGGAGCTCTGCAGATACACTTTTTGCCGCCTTGGAATTCTTCTTATTTTCATCCTACTTCTTCTTCTTCTTCTTCTTCATCCTCAGAAGAAGAAGAAGAGGATGAAAATGAAGAAGAAGAAGAAGAAGTAGGATGAAAATAAGAAGAATTCCAAGCCTGCAAAAAGTGTATCTGCAGAGCTCCGCTAAGAAATAGCGGAGCTCTGCAGATACACTTTTTGCCGGCTTGGAATTCTCCTTCTCCTTCTTCTCATCCTTCTTCTTCTTCTCATCCTTCTTCTTCTTCTCATCCTTCTCCTTCTTCTCATACTTCTCCTTCTTCTCATACTTCTCCTTCTTCTCATCCTTCTTCTTCTTCTCATCCTTCTCCTTCTTCTCATCCTTCTTCTTCTTCTCATCCTTCTCCTTCTTCTCATCCTTCTTCTCATCCTTCTCCTTCTTCTCATCCTTCTCCTTCTTCTCATCCTTCTCCTTCTTCTCATCCTTCTCCTTCTCCTTCTTCTCATCCTTCTCCTTCTTCTCATCCTTCTCCTTCTCCTTCTTCTCATCCTTCTTCTCATCCTTCTCCTTCTTCTCATCCTTCTTCTCATCCTTCTCCTTCTTCTCATCCTTCTTCTTCTCATCCTTCTTCTCATCCTTCTCCTTCTTCTCATCCTTCTCCTTCTTCTCATCCTTCTCCTTCTTCTCATCCTTCTCCTTCTCCTTCTTCTCATCCTTCTCCTTCTTCTCATCCTTCTTCTCATCCTTCTCCTTCTTCTCATCCTTCTTCTCATCCTTCTCCTTCTTCTCATCCTTCTCCTTCTTCTCATCCTTCTCCTTCTTCTCATCCTTCTTCTCATCCTTCTCCTTCTTCTCATCCTTCTCCTTCTTCTCATCCTTCTCCTTCTTCTCATCCTTCTCCTTCTCCTTCTTCTCATCCTTCTCCTTCTCCTTCTTCTCATCCTTCTCCTTCTCCTTCTTCTCATCCTTCTCCTTCTCCTTCTTCTCATCCTTCTCCTTCTTCTCATCCTTCTCCTTCTTCTCATCCTTCTCCTTCCTCATCTCCAAGGGCATTTAAATTAAAGGTACAGTGTTCTGCACTAATTTAAAGGCTCTCTGAAGCCTAGAAACCCTTTTTATAAGTTAACTTCGTAGCGAATTAATTCGCATCAAATCGAATTTCTGCCTGAAATTCGGCGAATCAGCCGAATCAAATTTTTGAATAATTCGCTCATCTCTAGCATCAACCATGCCGTCTGACCATTTAACAATTTCTGACATTTCCTGGGTTGTAGCTTGTCTCAAAGGATTGTCATAATAGGAACAGTCAGGTATCCACTGGCGGCAGTAACCAATGGCTCCAAGAAAGGAGAGCATGTCTTTCTTGGTTTGTGGGTGGGCAAGACCCAGAAGAGCTCTCTTTGGACTGACTTTCCTTTCCTCCTTTGTGAGCACAAAGCCCAGGTATTCGACACTTGCTTTACACCACTGCAATTTTTTCTTTGACACCTTGGGGTTTATTTACTAAACCTGGTTGACTCAGAATCTTGTCCACTTCTGCATAAAAACCAATCAGCTTCCAGGTTTTATTGCTGAAGCCTAACTGAACATGCTGAGGTTAGAAGCTGATTGGCTACCATGCACAGGTGCCCAAGATTCTGAGTCAACCAGGTTTAGTAAATAAACCCCCTTGTGTCCACTTTCAAAAAGACATTTCAACAAACTCTCCCCATCCCTCAGGCCAGCCTCCTTTGTAGAACTGCAGAGGAGGATGTCATCCACGTACTGCAGCAGGACTGACCCATGGGCCAGTGTCCACCCCCTCAGAGTAGCCTGGAGAACAATTGCGTAGACTACCAGGGAATCTACAAAACCCTGAGGCATTCTACACCAGGTCATCTGGTGGTTCCGGAAACAAAAAACAAAAATGGACTGTGTCTCTGCGTCAACAGGGACGCAAAAAAATGCATTTGCTAAATCAATCACTGAAAAACATTCAGCATCAGACGGTATGGTTGTGAGCAGAGATGGCACATCAGGCACCACCGGGGCAATGGGGACCACTAGATTATTTATTGCTCGTAAATCCTGGACAAAATGATAACTACCATCACTCTTCTTTACTGGATGTATGGGTGTGTTGTAGGGAGATATAACTTCCCTTAGAATGCCTTCCTTTAGGAACCGTGTAATAATAGGTGTCATGCCCTCCTCCTTCTCTTTGGATAGGGGGTATTGTTTATGATAAATGGGGCCTGCTCCTTATTTCAAAGTGACTTTATACGGTGTACAGTCTATCAGTCCCACATCCAGAGAGTTGTCACTCCACAGCCGTGGATCAATGCTCTCTGGGAGAGGGGCTTCCCCCATGGCAAGATAGAAATTTGGGTTTATTTCATCTGGGGTATATAATTTCATTTTTTCTGATTTTACCATAAGTCCTCCCTGCACAGATGCTGTTAGTCCTATCCTCAGTTTCCCCATCAAATCTCTGCCTAAAAGACTCACCGGACAGCCAGTAATAATCCTGAAACTATGCCATATTGTGGTACCCTCCCCCCGCGGGATTTGTGATGGGAAGGGTTAGTGTTTTATAAGTCTTGGTGGGGATCCCATTGATTCCCATAGAAGGTTCAGCATTCACAATTTCCCCTCTCCAATATTCCTTGATGATAGTACAGCAAGTCGCGCCACTATCAACCAAAAAAGGGATGTATCTGTCATTCACACAGAGTGAGAACATAGGTTGATCCATATAATGGAGAGAGATCATGGGAAAAGCCGGGTCCCCACCTTCCGGGTAGCTTCATTGGCATTCATTGGAGTTCCAATCAATGGGGAACTTAACTTTGGGTCTGGTGGAAGGAGTGGGGGGAATGGGGTCAGGTCTTTGTGATTGTCTCTCATCTTGCATTCTGTCCTCATAAGGGCAATCCCTTTTCCAGTGATTTGGATCCCCACAATTAAAACAGCTTACCCTGGGATTTGTCCTATCAGAATATCTTTGTCCTCTTCCCCAGTTATTATATCCTCTTTCCCTGCCTCTACCCCTATTCCCCTGGTATCTCTCCTGGTAATGGAAGGAGACAGGTTTCTCCTTTTCCCTGGGGATTTTAAAACATCCTGCAGCATTTTTCTCGGTGATTTTTGTTTGAAAATCATCCATGGACAAAGTGGCCCATTCTGATATTTGTTGTTTGATCATTAACATATATTGGCGTTTCAAATTGTTTATATATGTTTGAATCAATAGACTGCATGTCTCTAGTAATGCTTAGACCCGCCTCGTGACTCCAAACATTTTTAAATCTCACCCAGAACTGAAGTACCGTTTCACTACTCTTCTGTTTACATGCTACTGCAATGGGTAGGGAGGATTTAGCTTTAAAAACTCTTGTTATTTCTGTTTCTATTTCAGTCCACATTCTATTAATTCCGTCCTGTGTATTTAAGGCATAATTAGTAGCGGTGGTGGTGCCTAGAACTATGGGTCTATTGATACTGGGGACATTTTCCCAATTCCACTGAGAGGTAGTACCAACCAATGAATCAATAATCAATCTAATATGTTCCTCCCCTTACATGCCTTCTTCAAATATGCCAGTTTACCAAACAAATTGGGTCGTATATTTTGTATTAAAATGATCCTAGTGGTTTTTTTACAGAAAATATGCATTTGACAAACAGCTGAGCTAATATCCTGTAACATAGAAAATGGCAACCACCACCAATATATTCTCCAGGGTCTCTGCTTCAGAAAATAAAACATGTTTGAGGGTTTAAAGTAATCTTCTGTTCTAAAATGTGAATGTAATCATGTGCATAAAAAAAGCAAAATCAACTCAGCAAAACAAAACAGCAACAATGTATACGATTATTATCAAATCTATAGTAGCAACTAATGGCCTAAGAAGCAAAGCCACCATATTACTCAACCAAGTTCCAACTAAACCCATCCAAGAAAATGGATCCCACTTCCCCCCACCCAGGTGACTGTTGGAACTCCTTTACCTTGTGTAGATATCCCCTTCTGAGATCCTCATGATCTAATATAAATGTACAACACTCTCTGACACCAGTTTGTAGACTCCGCCTTGATCTTCCGAGAGATAGTCAGCCGCCATGCAGTTCTGTGACACCACCTTAGGTGATGGAGCCACTTCTGCTGTCAGCTCGGCTATACCATCAATGGTGTCATTGGTTATCTGATCCATGACTCCAGTACACCGGTTCATCTTACTTATCTTAGATTACTTAGATTCCCCATCCCGTCTATGAAGGGCTCACTGCATAAAACATCTCCACCTCAGAGAAAATGTTTCTTCTCACTGGAAGGCCAGGGGAGTATTGGGAGAAATTGAGGCTTTCCCTTACAGATATGGGGGAGGGGCAACATTACCTAAAGTACAGCTATGGGTGGAATTGAAGGGAAGCCATTTTAGGGCGCTTCTTCCACACAAGAAGCAATGTATATGGAAGGACTAGTAATCCATTGGACCAATGGGGATTAAACATTCTGCAATACATTGAGACACCATGAAATGTTACTGGCCTGTGATTGGCTCTCCTATTGTTAGTGAAGTGAGACTCCCCTTGTCGGTGTCATTAATGGAAAGAAACCATGTGAAATGTTTCCCCCAAATCCAAAAAGGTGACCCCCTTGGGTAGGTAGCCATCCTACTATTCCTAAAAACTAAAAAACTAGTAGTTAGGAGTCAATGTAGAGCACTTTATACTGTTTTTAATTGATTATATATATATATGTACGTATTTTTTATTTTTTCTATATTTTTGTATATGCATTTTGTAATAAATTTTGGATTAAACCTTATTGTTAAAAGTAAATGTGACCGACTTTCCTGTTGCCAATTACATGCACAGTCTATATAGCCGACGTATACAGGGTTGTTAAACAGTGGATATAACAGTTACATGTTTTCACACAAACAACATCACAATTAGCAACATTGTCTCAATTTGATCAATACAGCTGTCCATAATGATAGCTATAAAGGTTTGGCCCCAAAAAGATGGCTGCGACCATACATACTTCAAGAAAATGGCGCCAAACTATTATAAAAGAAGTCCAGGCAAGGTGATTGTCCTATCACATCCCCCGGAAGAAGCCACGTGACCCTGTGGCACAACGCGTTGGGGAGGGGCTTTGACGTCACCACGGCAACCCAACTTCAGTAACGGCGGGTATAGACAGTGTGTGTAGACACACGGAGGAAGCCTGTCACATCCGCATTTAGCGGTTTTATCTATTACAAAGCGCATTGAAATGATTGACATGTGAGGTCATATAGAGGGCATTAAATACATCTTTTTATTAAAACGATAAGGCACCAAATATCTCTTCTTTCTTCCACTATACTAACGAGGAGAAAAATAGGGAGATGGAGCCACATCCAGCATCAGAAGGAAGCAGAGATCATCATGTCCATACAAGCACATTAGAAGTGACCAATCCAGGAAAACCCAGGGGAGGTCCAAAGGATCTCATCAATACAAACCTCTTAAAAGCTGTGTCAGCCCAGCAATAGGCTAACAAGAAGGTGAGCCCATAAAAGGGTCAATATTCAAGCAAGGATTTATTTCTACAGTTCCTTATATACAGCAATTACTATTGTGGACACGAATAGAATACTCCGCTATTATTCATAGACTTTGGACACCATTTCATTTTTACATTCTTTTTCATCTTTTCATTTTCAAAATTTTGTGATTATATTTCATTTATATTTTTTATTTTTATTTATTTTTTTATTATTATTTTTTATATATTTTTCTATTATTCATAATTATTATTCATTTCTTATTTAAAAAAAAAGTTCACACATATATATCCAGAGAATCTTTTTGCTGTACTTTATAAGGATTTCTCTTATTTTTTCATATGTGAATTATTCATGATAAAATCCAGCCAGTGTTTATTAATAACAATCTAATATATAATTTATATAGATATACCTTATTGTAGGGGCGCGGCCCTATCTATTAACTTACATTTTATCATCCTACTATTCCTGATATGAGTTTGTAGTCCCTGCTACTACAGGAAACATGCGGGCGATCATTTACACCTTTTACAGCAGGACAGTAAATATCAGAACACAATTCAAACATCAGACCAACAGCAGGAAGTCTGCTAACTGAATGTGTAATGCAATCTGTCATTAGAATTCCCAGAGTTCCCTCTGCAACATAGTTGTATCAGCTGTTGGTCCTGTCTGTAGATCTGTTATTTTCCCACCTTCTGTAACAGGGTGACAACCCTGATCATTCTACAGGAACATTACACAGCAGCGTTGTCACCCTGTACAGGGAAGTCTTAGATAGATTATAAGTAAGACACACAACAAGTAAAGCCCAACTTCAGCTAACGCTTCTACAGCAGTTACAGCAACAGGTTCTCTATAAGGTCCAACCCCCCATATGAATGACAACTGACAGTTGTGAGCACCCCCAGCAGTGTTATAGGATTTGCCCCGACCCCTCCAACTGCCATTTTTCCCAAAAGACTTAGTCTTCTACAGGAAGTACAAAAAAAAAACAATCTACTGGGAGGGACAACAAAAAAATAAAACAATAAGAGACTCGGAAAAGCAAAAACCTGCTCTGCTAATGACAGATTTCATTATTAATGTCATTATTGATTTTGCCCATAGTTACACTTTGGTGCCAACGTTGTAATATTTCCAGGGAGAAGAAGTTTTCTTTACAAACTTTCCACCAATAAGAGATGTGTGCACTCAGAGTGATTATTGTGAACCCCAATCAGAGGAATGTCAGTCCCCCGGAAGAAGTGGTAGGAATATGACCGCACACTCAGCACTTTGTAAGTTCAGATCTCTGGCAGTTGTATTGTGTGATTAGTCTATGGAGAGGAGTAATAGCTGGAAAGAGAAAACATGGAACAAGGATTTCTGATCTTCACCTGATGGAATCCCATTTGGCAGAACCACATGGAACACAAGTGGCCAGCTGGGCTTACGTTTTACTGCTGAATACATCCCCTAAATCAGCAGTAACTCAGTATTGGAAGGCCTGCATCAGCTTGGGATGTTGTTTTCTCACTGAACAGAGACTTCTTTCTAGCTGGTGTCACAGCCGCAGACCTGCCTGAAAGGTTGTCACCCATGAGATGATATCCTACAACCTCACAAACACCCCCTTTCCTCTCTCTGATCACAATCTCATCACCTTCACAGTCTCCTCGTCTTCAAACACTTATCCCTCCAATCAGCAATCACCTGCAGAAACCTTCACAACTTGAACCCTTCTCCTTTCCACTCTGCAACTGACCAACTCTATGACAGAATCTCTCCCCTGTCCTGCCCTGACCTGGCCACTGCTGTCTACAACAGTTCGCTTTCATCCACATTAGACTCACTTGCTCCTCTAACAACATGAAGCATCAGGCCCCGACCATTACAACCTTGGCAGATTGACAACACCAGAGATCCTAAACGACATAGTCGTGTGCTGGAGCGAATGTGGCGTAAAACCAAATCTCACCAAGCATTCACCCGATATAAATCTGCTTTCTTCACATACAGTTCCTCCCTCCATGCTGCCAAACAAGGTTTCTCAGAAGCCTGTCTCACCACCTGCCCCCTGGATCCTGTCCCCTCACAACTACTACGGTCACCTCTTCTTCCATCCAATGCTCCCTCACATCTTCAATCTCTCCCTCTCTATCAGTGCCTTCCCCTCCCCTCTAAAGCATGCGCACATCACTCCCATACTTAAAAAGCCCTCCCTGGACCCCACCAACCTGAACAACTTAAGACCCATCTCCGTGCTCTTGTTTACCTTTAAACTCTTAGAACGCTTAGACTACAATGGCCTGAGCTCCCACCTCACCGACAACCTTTTTGACCCTTTACAGTCTGGCTTTCACTCACTACACTCCACTGAAACTCCCCTACTAAAACTCACTAATGATCTACTAACTGCTAAACCAATGGTCACTGCTCCTTACTCTTACTACATGACCTCTCCGCGGCTTTTGATACGGTTGACCATCCCCTCCTCCTCAAAAAACTCCACTCTTTTGGCCTCCAAGACTCCGCTCTCTCCTGGTTCTCCTCCTACCTATCGCAGTGCTCCTTCTGCATTACCTTTAACTCTGCCTCCTCCTCTCCACTCCCTCTTTCTGTAGAGGTTCCTCAAGGTTCCGTCCTTGGACCCCTACTCTTCTCCATCTACACCTCCTCCCTTGGTCACTTGATAAACACCCATGGCTTTAAGTACCATCTCTATCCTGATGACACACAAATCTATCTTTTTCCTCCTCACCTCACCCCTTCAGTCTCCTCTCGCATTACTACCCTACTAAGCGACATATCGGCATGGATTTCTCTCCACTTCCTCAAACTCAATCTTTCCAAAACTGAGGTCTTAGTATTCCCTACAGCCTGTGCCCCTCCCCCGACTTCTCTATCAAGATCAATAACACAATCATCAGTCCCTCCCCTCATGCCAGGGTGCTAGGTGTAATCCTAGACTCCCATCTGTCCTTTCAGTCCCAAGTCCAAATCATGTAGACTTCACCTCCGCAACATCTCCAAGATATGGCCGTTCTTAACCTCGGAAACCACTAAGCAACTTATTCACTCCCTTGTTATATCTCGCCTTGACTATTGTAACTCTCTCCTCATTGGCCAAACTCATTGCAGGCTATCCCCTCTTCAGTCTATCATGAATGCTGCTGCTAGACTCATCCACCTTACTTACTGTTCTGTATCAGACACCCCTCTCTGCCAATCCCTCCACCCCTCTCTGCCAAATCCCTCCACTGGCCTCCATTCAGTGTCCTCCAACAATCCCTCCACTGGCCTCCATTCAGTGTTCTCCACCCCTCTCTGCCAATCCCTCCACTGGCCTACACCCCTCTCTGCCAATCCCTCCACTGGCCTACACTCAGTGTTCTCCACCCCTCTCTGCCAATCCCTTCACTGGCTTCCCATTGCCCAACGGATAAAATTCAAAACATTAACAATAACATATAAAGCCATTTATAACTCCACCCCAAATTATATCACCAATCTTGTCTCCAAATATCACCCAAACCGTCCTCTGTGTTCCTCGCACGATCCCCTGCTCTCGTCTCCTCCTCCCATGCTCATTTCCAGAGCTTCCACCATCCTCTGGAACTCTCTACCCCAATTTATCAGACTATTGCATACTCTGCTCACTTTTAGGTGATCTCTGAAAACCTCTCTCTTCCGGGAAGCCTATCCTGCCCTCAGCTAATAATGGAATCTTCTACTCTTCCTACCAGTCCATCCCCCACAGTTACTACCTTTTGTACCACTAGCCCCTCCCTCCTAGATTGTAAGCGCCGAGGAGCAGGGCCCTCCTATCCCTCTTGTATTGTTACTGTATTGTCTCCCGTTATATTGTAAAGCGCTGAGAAAACTATTGGCACTATATAAATCCTGTATAATATTAATGAGAGATGAAATGTGGAAAAAAGGCATTGATAATGGGAGAGGAGATGGAACAGGTAATGGGAGGAGTGGACAAGGTGGGCTTAGCTGGAGACCTCAAGCCTGGCTGATGATGTATCAATAGTCAGAAGAACCTGGAATGGACTCTCCCACTGAGGCTTCAGAGACTTGGTAAGATGACAATAGACCCCATCCTAGTCTCTGGTACTGAGGCAGTGTTGGTCATGTATTACCTCAGGATCCAAAAATGAGGAAAATGCTTGGAAACACAACTCAGTTGGTGAAGCATGAAAATGCATTGCATGTACATTCAAAGCTCCATAAAAAAGATAAAGATGAGAATCATGAGGGAAGCTGTTCAGTTATTGATGCTGATCTTAAAAAAATTATCAAAAGATAAAATATTCAAATCCCTTCTAGTTGTGTATTGATGGACATAAGCACTAAACTCAGTTCATCCAATCATTACATTGCAGTTTGCTCAGAGTTTAGTTTTTTTCTTTTAAAGTAGCATTTTATCTTTTCCCTTCTTCTCTAGCTTGTGGGATGACATTGGGTATGTGAAAATAACTTGTAACACCTGAAACTTCTTTAATATCTCTTTTCTTCCAGAATTTAATCTATGCTGAGATTTGTGAATCCTCCGGTGATAGATTAGACCAGCATTAGCTGTAAAAGTTTTGTCACATTGAGAGCATTAAAATGGCTTCTCTCCAGTGTGAATCCTCTGGTGTCTGATAAGATCTGACTTCCCTGTAAAAGCTTTATCACATTCAGAACACTGATATGGCTTCTCTCCAGTGTGAATCCTCTGGTGTGTGATAAGATCTGACTTCTGTGTAAAAACTTTATCACATTCAGAACACTGATATGACTTCTCTCCAGTGTGAATCCTCTGGTGTGTGATAAGATCTGACTTCTGTGTAAAAGCTTTATCACATTCAGAACACTGATATGGCTTTTCTCCAGTGTGAATCCTCTGGTGTGTGATAAGACTTGACTTCGCTGTAAAAGCTTTATCACATTCAGAACACTGATATGGCTTCTCTCCAGTGTGAATCCTCTGGTGTCTGATAAGCTTTGACTTTAGAGTAAAAGCTTTATCACATTCAGAACACTGATATGGCTTATCTCCAGTGTGAATCCTCTGGTGTGTGATAAGATTTGACTTCAGAGTAAAAGCTTTATCACATTCAGAACACTGATATGGCTTCTCTCCAGTGTGAATCTTCTGGTGTGTGATAAGCTTTGACTTCTCAGTAAAAGCTTTATCACATTCAGAACACTGATATAACTTCTCTCCAGTGTGAACAATCTGGTGTCTGATAAGATTTGACTTCAGAGTAAAAGCTTTATCACATTCAGAACACTGATATGGCTTCTCTCCAGTGTGAATCCTCTGGTGTGTGATAAGCTTTGACTTCCGTGTAAAAGCTTTATCACATTCAGAACACTGATATGGCTTCTCTCCAGTGTGAATCCTCTGGTGTGTGATAAGCTTTGACTTCTCAGTAAAAACTTTATCACATTCAGAACACTGATATGACTTATCTCCAGTGTGAATCCTCTGGTGTGCAAGAAGAGTTGACTTCCGAGTAAAAGCTTTATCATATTCAGAACACTGATATGGCTTCTCTCCAGTGTGAATCCTCTGGTGTGTGAGAAGACTTGACTTCTGAGTAAAAGCTTTATCACATTGAGAACACTGATATGACCTCTCTCCAGTGTGAATCCTCTGGTGTCTGATAAGATCTGACTTCTGTGTAAAAGCTTTATCACATTCAGAACACTGATATGACTTCTCTCCAGTGTGAACAATCTGGTGTGTGAGAAGATTACACTTCAGAGTAAAAGCTTTATCACATTCAGAACACTGATATGACTTCTCTCCAGTGTGAACAATCTGGTGTGTGAGAAGATTACACTTCAGAGTAAAAGCTTTATCACATTCAGAACACTGATATGGCTTCTCTCCAGTGTGAATCCTCTGGTGTCTGATAAGATCTGACTTCTTTGCAAAAGCTTTATCACATTCAGAACACTGATATGGCTTCTCTCCAGTGTGAATCCTCTGGTGTGTGATAAGATGTGACTTCACTGTAAAAGCTTTATCACATTCAGAACACTGATATGACTTCTCTCCAGTGTGAACTCTTTGGTGTATTATAAGGTCTCTCTCGCTTATAAAAGTTTTGCCACACTGAGAACACTGATATGGCTTCTCTCCCTTGCAAGCCTTCTGGTGTATGATATATTTTCTCTCCCTTGTAAAATCTCCAAACAAGTAGTTTGAAATGACTCCTCTTATGTATACTGGGGTTGGACGTTATTGTAAAGCCATTGTCACTTCCAGAACACTGAAATTACTTTTCTCCTGCTGGATCAATGTGGAAGAGGATCCAAACCATGACTTTTAGAACACAGATATGACTTGTATCCCGTGTGAATCCTCCAGTGAGCTGCAGTGAAGACTTTCAGTCAATTAAGACATCCATGTGTTTTATTTTCCATGTGACTCAGCTGTATTCATGAAGACCAAAATGTCCTAAAACCTGGTTCATCAATCTACGTGTAGAGAAAGAAAAAAGAATTGTATATAAAGGGCTACATAACGTTTCTTTCTATTTTTAATGTTCATTACTAAATATATCTTATGAATAGAAAGAATATGTACAGCATTATCTACAGTATTTTTTAATCAAATAAATTTTATTAAGAATGTTTATAAGTGTGCACAGTATTCCCAACATTCAGCCCAGACAATGGAGTCATACATTCTCACGTATAGGCAGTTGTGGCACTGTTACAGATCATACAGAACAATAACTTGCTTTGTCTATGGTGTCACTTTTACCTTTTATAAACAAATGAACAGAGAAAAGAAGAAACAACCTAGAACAATTCAGCTGTAGACGGCAAGTAACTCCCCCCAGTACATACATAGATAGCTGACACCGATCAATGAGGCCCGTGTCTACAGGATCATACCCCAAGTATGGGTCTCCCATGTAGTTGGTCTCAGAGACTCCGCTCTCTCCTGGCTCTCCTATCTATCACAGCGCTCCTTCAGTGTTACCTATAACGCTGCCACATCCCCTTCACTCCCTCTCTCTGTCGGGGTTCCTCAAGGTTCTGTCCTCGGACCCCTCCTCTTCTCCATCTACACCTCCTCCCTTGACCAATTGATAAACTCCCACGGCTTCAACTACCATCTCTATGCCGATGACACACAAATCTATCTCTCTACCCCTCACCTCACCCCCTCAGTCTCCAATCACATCACCAGCCTACTAAGTGACATATCGGCCTGGATGTCACTCCACTTCCTCAAACTCAACCTTTCCAAAACTGAGCTTCTAGTATTCCCCCCAGCCCGTGCCCCCCCCAACCTCTCCATCACGATCAACAACACTATTATACAGTATTTATATAGCGCCAACAATTTGCTCCACGCTGTACATTATAATGGGAGACAGTACACGGTGGATGAGTCTGGCTGTACAATTCAGAGTAGACTGAAGCAAGGATAGCCTGTGTTGGGGTAGGCCGGTGAGGAGGGAGTTACAGTAGTCAAGTTGTGATATAATAAGGGAGTGAATGAGTTGCTTTGTAGTTTCTGGAGTTAGGAACGAGCGTATTTTGGAGATGTTGCAGGGGTGGAGTCTGTATGAATTTGTCAGCGATTGGACCTGTGGCTGGAAAGACAGATTGGAGTCTAGAATGACACCTAGTACTCTGGCTTGCGGGGTGGGACTGATGGTGACGTTGTTGGTTGTGATGAAGAGGTCAGGGGGGGCACGGGCTGGGGGGAAAACTAGGAGCTCGGTTTTGGCAAGGTTTAATTTGAGGAATTGGAGTGACATCCAGTCTGATATGTCGTTCAGAAGGCTAGTGATTCGGGCGGAGACTGAAGGGGTGAGATGGGGGGTAGAAAGACAGATTTGCGTGTCGTCGGCATAGAGATGGTAGTTGAAGCCGTGGGAGTGTATCAGTTGACCAAGGGAGGAGGTGTAGATGGAGAAGAGAAGGGGCCCGAGGACAGAACCTTGGGGGACCCCCAACAGAAAGGGGGAGGTGGCAGCATTATAGGTAACACTGAAGGAGCGCTGTGATAGATAGGAAGAGAGCCAGGTAAGAGCGGAGTCTCTGAGGCCAAAAGAATAAAGTTTTTTTTTGAGGAGGGGGTGGTTGACCATGTTGAAAGCTGCAGAGAGGTCGAGGAGTAGTAGCACTGAGTAGTGGCCATTGGCTTTGGCGGTTAGCAGGTCATTGGTGAGTTTGAGTAAGGAGTTTTGGGGGAGTGTAGGGGACGGAAGCCAGATTGTAGGAGATCAAGGAGGTTGTTGTCGGTGAGGTGGGAACTCCGGTGATTATAGACTAAGCGTTCAAGGAGTTGGGATGTAAATGGCAGCAGGTAGATGGGTCTTAGGTTGTTTAGGTCGGTGGGATCCAGGGAGGGTTTTTAAAGTATGGGAGTGATGTGCGCATTCTTCAGAGGGGAGGGAAATGTGCCAGTAGAGAGGGAAAGATTAAAGATGTGGGTGAGGGAGCCTAGGATGGAGGAGGAGGGTGATTGTAGGAGTTGTGAGGGGACAGGATCAAGGGGGCAGGTGGTAAGGCGAGCTTCAGAGAAGAGCTAAGTGATTATCAGTCCCACCCCTCATGCCAGGGTACTAGGTGTCATCTTAGACTCCAATCTGTCCTTTCAGCCCCAGGTCCAATCACTTACAAACTCATGTAGACTCCACCTCCACAACATCTCCAATATACGCCCGTTCCTAACCTCATAAACCACTAAGCAACTCATTCACTCCCTTATTATATCACAACTTGACTATTGTAACTCCCTCCTCACTGGCCGACCTCATCGCAGACTATCCCCACTCCAGTTCATCATGAATGCTGCTGCCAGACTCATTCACCTTACTAACTGTTCTGTATCAGCCACCTCTCTGCCAATCCCTCCACTGGCCTCCACCCCTCTCTGCCAATCCCTCCACTGGCTTACAATTGCCCAGCGGATAAAATTCAAAACACTAACACTGACGTATAAAGCCGTTCATAACACTGCCCTCAACTACATCACCGACCTTGTCTCTAAATACCACCCAAACCATACTCTCCGCTCCTCGCAAGACCTCCTACTCTCTAGCTCCCTTGTCTCTTTCTCCCATGCTCGTCTCTAGGATTTCTCACGGGCTTCACCCATCCTCTGGAACTCCCTACCCCAAGCTATCAGGCTATCGCCTCCTCTGCTTACTTTTAGGTGCACTCTGAAAACTCATCTCTTCAGAGAAGCCTACCCCGCCCCAGGCTAACTACTGGAATCCCCTACTCCCCCACACCTAATTACCTCTTGTACCACTATCCCCTCTCTCCTAGATTGTAAGCTCCAAGGAGCAGGGCCCTCTAATCCCTCTTGTACTGAACTGTATTGTTACTGTACTGTCTCCCTCCATAAAGTAAAGAGACCAAGAGGCACACCCGAGGAATATTGAACACCAAGATTATAATACTGGTCATATTGTTCCACTTTTTGTGTAATTTTGGACATCTCCAAAACATGTGTATCAAATCCCCGACATCACCACAACAATTGGGGTCATAAGGGGAAATCCCTCCTGTCCTAGCTGAACAATTGAGTTGGAGTCCTGAAAGCTCTATGCAAAAGAAATGACTGAGTTTCTGTGAAGAGGACAAAGAGATGAGAGGTATGGAGGTCACAATCACCTCCCACCACTCTCTATTATTTTCTCTGTTTCCCATTTCTTTCTATAAGTCTTCAGTAAGAGTCAAAAGACTGGAATAAATATATGAGAGATCATGCCTTTCCCACTGGTGCCATCTGAAGCCCATTAACAAGTGTGAGAGTGATGTGAAATCTGTATCTGATGGAAGTAGCAACCGATGGATGGGATCTAATGTGTCTACTAAGTCCCACCTGGTAAGATGTTGAAGTTGGGCAGCTATAATATAAAGTCTAACATTTGGTATTGCTAGGCCTCCTTGGTCTTCACCATACTGTAGAGTAGTGAGTTTGATTCTAGCTGGCGGCTTCTTCTAAATGAGTTCTCCAAACTGGGAGTCTATACTGGAGAACCACTTACGAGGTGTCCACATGGGAGAATTGTGGAGTATATAGAGGAATTGTGGGGTTCATATCTTCTCTTGTTCATAGATGTTATTGGAAAGAGATAATAGTTTTACAAGGAGCTCATAACAATGTGATTGCAGGACTCACCAACAGTAAGTCAGAAGGGGTACAACCCTTAGAGGTAACGTACAGGTTGTAATTTGTACAGTACAAATAATATCTTCATACATTAAAGTGGATTTCCAGTGAAAATAAAAAAAAATAAAAGTCAGCAGCTGCAAAAACTGTAGCTGCTGACTTTTAAAAGACGGGCACTTACCTGTCCCTCGATCTCGTGGTGTCCTCCCCGCAGCCCGTTTCACCGGCCGCCCTGTGTTTCCAGTGCCGGCATCTTCAGTGTGGGCACCCAGCTGTGACAGCTTGCGGCTTCACATCCGGGTGCCCACTGAGCATGTGCGAGTATCTCTGTGCTTTGTGAATGGTCCTGTAGTCTTCTAGGACCTTTCATGTGTCCCAGAAGACTACAGGGAGGGAGGGGGGAGGACAACCTCCGCTTCTGATCACCTAGGTGATTGCAGCAGAAGTGGGAGCGGGTACCTGTCAATTTTGGTTACCCCCCAAAGGTGCCAGTGGGGTCCCTAACCACTTGCCTACCAGGCACTTATACCCCCTTCCTTACCAGGCCAATTTTCAGCTTTCAGAGTTGTCGCAGTTTAAATGACAATTGCGCGGTCATGCAACATTGTACTCATATGAAATTTTTATCTTTTTTTTCACACAAATAGAGCTTTCGTTTGGTGGTATTTACTCCCTGCTGGGTATTTTTTTGCGCTATAAACAAAAAAAGAACAAACAATTTGAAAAATAAAGCTCTCTTTGTTTCTATTATAAAATTTTGCAAACAGGTAATTTTTCTCCTTCACTGATGTGCGTTGATGAGGCTGCACTGATAGGCAACACTGATAGGCAGCATTGATAGACAGCACTGATAGGTGACACTGATGATGGGTACTGATAGTCGCCACTGATAGGCGGCACTGCTGGTTGGAATGCTGGGCAGCACTGACTGGCGGCACTGCTGGGCAAAGGTGGGTGGCATTGTTGGGCATTGATCCTCTATGCACCGATCATCCTCTGACAACTGCTGGCAGTATGTTCCTCATGCTCTGACAGCGTGAGGAAAGTACAGTTGAGAACCGGCAATTGCATTTCCCGGTGACCAGCGTGTCATAGGACACAGCAATCATGGAGATCACCGGGGGCACGCAAAGAGCGCGTTCTGGGAGGGCGTCATATGACGGCCTCCCAGAACTCGCCGGCCTCAGTGCAGCCATCATTTGGCTACCTGCAGTTGGCAATTAGTTAAAGCAACACTTCCCCTTTTGGGTGGAGCTCTGCTTTAACTTAAGCAAGAGATAACAGTGCTATAGTATCAAGAGAGGAGTGAATGTAGAGACTGAAACATGTTATATACTCTATAATATCATTTCTGGTACTCTCACAGTGGGAGTATAGATTTAGTACTTCAACCTGTATGCAGATATCAGTGGCAGACGAGTGGGTGACCTGTCCGCCTCACTGAAAATTCAAACTGATAGTGTAGGTTCCCCAGTTGGGAAAACCCCATAAGGGATAAAGAGCTAATGAGAGGAAAGGTGAAAAGGAAGAGAGCAATGGATAGATAAGAGCAAGAGTAGTGAAGAAAGGGGTACAGATAAGGGGGGAGGAGAGGAGGTCCCCAGGGGGGAGGGTGTGTTCCTGTATAGAGTAACAACTGAGTAGTGGGTTACCTAATGGACTCAGGACTACAAAGAGAGTAAGGTTTCATCAGAGTTTGAGGGTAGGAAATGGTCAACCCATGGTTGCCATAGTTGTTCATTTTTATGCACTCTGTCTAAAAGGACGGCTTCTACTTTGACATGTATCGTGGCTCGAGTGACACTATTCTTAGTTTCAGTGGTTTTGAGGTGGGGGGATTTCCAGGCCTTCACTATGGTTTGCTAAGCTGTGATGGTGACCTACAGTAGTTTGAATTGCCAGTGTGTCACTTCTTGGGCCTTATGCAAGTAAAGGAATGGACGCTGGTCAACCGAACCCAGTCCAGTGTTGAGGAATGGCCTCAGCTGCCATTCTAGCCACGCCCTCTGATGCATTTCTCCACACCCACTAGGGCTTGGTCACACTGCATCCATCCCTTTACTTGTATTGGCTGACACTGGAATTGCTCTGACTCATGCTCCCCTCTTCTCACTTGCCGGTGGGGTGATCCCTTTCTTTCCATCCATAGCTTGGAGACACATCATAAGGTATACTTCTTGGGGCTTGTTATTAAATGAGGCAGTGGCCGGATGGATATATATATACTGTAACTTCTTCATAAAGAACTGTAGGCATATGGAATATTTTGCACCAATACGTTTGAACAACCGGGCAGGTCCACCACATGTGAAGGTGGGTAACTGCTTCATAGCAGCCATGGAAACAAGTCAGGGATTTGGATGAAATGAATGCAGTAATCTGGGCAGGGACCAGGTACCTGAGGGGAGAGGTCTTTGCTATAGGCAGCACTGGTCACACATATATATATTAGGGCATCAACTCTTGTCAGCGTCAGCTCTGAGGAAAGGGACATGTCCCCGAAATGCATCAGGAGGCTGACCGCACCACCAGTCGGACGCTGCCATCAGTTTGGGCCATCACTGTGGCTTTTTAGGCTTTTTCATGTACATATTCTGTGAGTATGTTTCTTTTTTACCAGGACATGAGAGTTTTGTGGTTAGTCTCCATGGCTACTATATTTTGGGAGGATTTCCAAATGTAGATTTAATCCCATTCCCACTTGGATGTATATGGTATGAAATGTAAGGTGGTGGAGCTGGTAGTTGTGTATATAAGGTGGAAATCAAACCTCTGACATGGGGGTTATATTTACATATGTGTTCAAACCTGGTCATGTCTGGGAGGGAGGGGGTTGGTGTGTAAGTGGGAGGAACAAAAGTGATTGATCTGAAGATATCTAAAAATTTCAGGTCTAGATATTTTGTGGGAGTCACATAGGGTTTGGAAGGGTATAAAGGAGTCTGGTGCTGTGAAATTGTAAGTTTGAACTAGACTAGCTCTAAGACAAGCATGAAAAGAAGATGGAGGCATCCATGCCGGATAAAAGCCTGGATGGAGGAGGTATGCCATGAGTGGGTTATGGGGTGACTGTAAGGTGTATCAGAACTTTAGACTGTCCTAGATAGATAGGTAGTGTTTAGTAATTGGGTTTTGGAGTGAGTGACGGCCTCTTGGGTGTAGCCATAATAAATTGGCATCTGATAAGGGGTCACAATCTACTGACTCTAAAGCGACCCATGGGGGGAGGGGGTCACTTTTACTGCGTGATATTTAGGGAGTTGAGCAAGATGTGCAGCTTGGAAATATCTTGCATAGTTCAGAAGCCCCAGACCACTCTAAGTTTCGGTGAGGTACGGATGGATTTGGGTAGATGCAGCTTAATAGTGCCCCATACATAAGTGGTGGGGTGACACAAATATGCAGAGGAAACAGGAAGGTATATATATGGGTAGGACCCAAAAAAGGTATAATATTTTGGGCAGAATTGTCATTTTTTACAACCGTGATACAACCCATCCATGAGAGGGGTAGTTTGGACCAGGATGTCTGTCATGTTTCACATTACTGTCATATGCCTTTAAGTGTTCTCTATATTTTGTCTCTGCTCCTCCCTTTCCTCTGGTTCAGTTCCTGCTGTATAGATAGCCCACCCCCCTTCCCAGTAATGCATTTCAGCAAGCCTCATGTCTCATGAAGCAGAGCACATTGTGATCTTTTGACCTATCATGTTCATTCTTGTAAGATTCTCTCAGTATATGGAATAAACTTCACAAGATCTACAAGATATCATCTCGATTGAGTCACTGACTGTGGTATCCAACTGAGATTGGAGTTATCACTATCTCATCACAACTGTAAGTTACAGAGATCACACTTTCAATGCTTAGATTGGAGAGACTGAACAGTCAACAGATCAGTGAAATGTCTTCACAGGATCCTTGCTATCTGCACACAGTGAGATGTTATATAGATGGATATAGCAGCTACAGAGAGTGCCACCATCTCTACACATGCCTGTACATGTCTGCAAGTATATCTCAGCATAACACCCATGAGTGTCAGGATAAATTATTGATGTGAATGTCTTACAACTGCATGTTTATACACTGAATCTGTATGCATTAGCACATGGCTTGTCTGTGAAATTATAAGTGAAAGAAAACCTTTCTGCAATCATTGCCTAGGAAACCTGAACTCACCCACAGAAAAATTGATACATTTCTCTGTAAACTTTCTATCAACCCCTCTCCTTGCTAACATGATTGTGAGGAACTGTCCCTGTATGATAACATTTTGCCCTTTTTGTTCTGGTTTTCTCCCCTTTGTAAAGCTGGACATATTTCACAGACATTCTACACTGTTTGTTTAGGGAAATGTGACCTTGTAGTCTTTCACTTCTAATAGAGTTCCTACTGTATTGTTGTATTGTAGGGTTTGTTGTGGGTGGGGAAAACCCGGTGCCAGGCTGTCTGGTGGGGGTGGGGTTGAAGCTGTATATACTGAGCTGTGTTTAATAAAGATTCAGTCATTTTTCACCCTACACGAAGTTCCGACTCGTTGTTTTGGGTAGAGCAAAAGGGAGGATTTTTAGCTATAATATCTGCTTTGGGAGAGTGCTGGAAGACTTGCTGGAAAATAGGACCATTGGGTGGGACATATTGCTCCGCACAAGGAAGCCCAGGTGGAACGGTTCCGCTACAATTGGTTGGCAGCGGTGGGATCTTTCCTCATTGCGGAGAAAGTCCAAACCACCAACCAGGACCCCATCTTTTTCACGGAGACGTCCCTGCTCAGCCAGATGGATATACGGGACCTCCGGAATCCAGCCCTCCAAAGCCTGCTTGTTGCTCGGGGAGGTATCGCTGGCTCCAAGACCAGAGAGGAACTGTTGGGCGAGATTATGGCCTTAGACCAAGCGGATACACACCCCACTTTACCTGATGCACTGCTTGAAGCGAACACTGCTCCGCCAGAAGTGAACTCCGCTTCACAGGAGTTGGAGGAACAGAGCAGCTCATCAGCCCATGAAACGCCAGGCCCGCTTAGCACCGCACGGAGACCCCTATACCATTCGGATTTACAACAAGAGGTGGAGTGGCGTTTGGCTCTGTTCGGCAGCTCTCCCACCTCCGAACAGATTTCCAAGGCCCTAGACGATGCCACCCAACTGCGGCTTAGTCACTCCCGGTCATCAACTGAGGACTCGGTCTGGGAGAGGATTACCTCTGGCCTTCTCCAGACTGCAACCAGACCAACGAAAATTCCATACGCTGCTTTTAAAACTTTCTCGGAGGCGGATGGGGACATTGACAGCTTTCTTCAGAACATTTTGAGCAGCAAGCTAACCGGTCGGGCTGCAGATGCATTCAGGACTGTACCCGACAGCTACTGCTTGGATTATGATTTTGTTAAGTAACACTTGTTGGCCCGCTACGCTCTCACCCCAGAAGCGTACCGCTTAAAGTTCTGGTCACTCAAAAAGAAACCCCAGGACACCTTCACTGAATGGGGACATCAGTTACAACACGCTGCCCGCAGCTGGGTCTGAGGGTGTCAGATCACCAAGCTAGAGGAACTGTTACAACTGCTGTTACTAGAGCAATTTTACAATGGACTTTCAGGGGATGTTAGACATTGGGTCCGGGATAAACACCCCCTAACTATAGCCGATGCTAGTCGCTGGGCAGACAGGAGGCTAACTGAGCCTGCTATTCCCCCTGCACCTCGTCCACAACCAGTGGTGCCCACTCTGGTCACCCGAGAATGCCTCAGACCACTCACACCTTCTGACCCAAAGCGGTCTGGCCCACGCTGTTATGGCTGCAACCAAACAGGGCACATCCGCATTCATTGCCCCCGGAATTCACCAAGACCCCAGAGCAGCCAACCACCTCGGGGCACTTCCAACCGACCCACCACTCCCTATGGCCGAGCCTCTGCCTACTCCCTACAGGACCACCCAAGTGACACCGCCTCTTCATGGAGGAATTTTACCACCGAGGATGAGGACATTGGGGTCTTTCATGAGGCTAACCCTCTCCAGGCTGCCACCCCGGACAATCGTAGACATCACCAACAGGTTGTCCATGTTAACGGCCGTCAGGCCCAAGGATTACGGGACACTGGAGCCACACTCACACTAGTCCAACCCCAATTGGTACCAGACTTAGCCAAGACCGGGCGGTCTGTGGCCGTACGGGTAGCGGGAGGCCATGTCTACCGGATTCCTACTGCAAGGCTTCATCTGGATTGGGGGACCGGGGCCAGGAACGTTGAAATTGGAGTAATACAGAACTTGCCAGCTGAGGTTCTCCTTGGAAATGATCTGGGAGTCGTGGTCTCCACTTTTGGCACTGAGACCCCTGCTGAAGCTCATCCAGTCACCACTCGCCACCAAGCTAGAGAGCATGCTGCCGCTCCACCTGCCGAGGGTCCGGTAAGAATCGAATACCCACCCCCTGCTGAGCTTGTCCCTGCCCTGACCTGGGATTCCCCCGCTGATTTTGCTAAAGAAACAGCCAGTGACCGGACCTTAGACCCCTATAGACAGAGGGCTGGAAGTGATCCTGGGGGATTGGGAGATGTGAGGTATGAGTGGGACCAGGGCAAGTTGTACAGGGTCTACGGGGGAGCAGGGGTGGGCGCTGCTCAAATACCTCACCGGCAGATGGTAGTACCGAGGAAGTATCGGCGTGACCTCCTCCAGATTGCGCATGATATTCCTCTTGCTGGGCATTTGGGCAAGCGACGGACCCTGCATCTCTTAACCCAGAGTTTCTTCTGGCCAGGAGTATCGGGGGACGTTTGGGACTACTGTCGGTCTTGTGAGGTCTGCCAGAAGGTAGGGAAGCAGGGAGACAGGCCCAGGGCCACTCTGAGGCCCCTACCCATAGTCGGGGAACCTTTCAGTCGTATCGCCATGGACCTAGTGGGGCCCCTGAAACGGCCTAGTCCCACAGGCAAGAAGTATATCTTGACCATTGTCGACTACGCAACCCGGTACCCGGAGGCCATAGCGCTGAGAGATGTGCAGGCAGAAAAAGTTGCGCAAGCCCTGCTGCGATCTTTACTCGGGTAGGATTTCCTCGTGAGATCCTGACCGACCAAGGCATGCAGTTTACAGCCGAGCTTACCCAACAACTTTGGAAGTTGTGTGGGATCAGACCGCTGTACAGCTCTCCCTACCACCCCCAGACCAATGGGTTCTGCGAACGGTTTAACGGTACACTGAAACAGCTCATACCAACATTCACTATGTCCCATAAGGACTGGGAGCTGCATCTTCCCAACCTCCTGTTCGCCTACCGAGAGGTACCGCAGGAGTCCACAGGGTTCTCTCCCTTTGAGCTGCTGTACGGCCGGAGGGTTCGGGGACCCCTGAATCTCCTACGCGAACACTGGGAGGGAGCAGTTGCCGAGGAAGGGACCTCGGTGGTGGCCTATGTGCTGGAGCTCAGGGAGAGGCTACAATGGTTGATTACCCTAGTACGAGACAACCTTGAGGCCGCCCAGAGCAGACAGAAACGGTGGTACGACCGGTCTGCCCGAGACCGAACGTTTCACTTAGGACAGAAAGTGTTGGCCTTGAAACCAGTCAGGCATGACAAATTACAGGCTGCCTGGCAGGGCCCGTACCGAGTGGTGGAGCAACTCTGTGATACCACATATATTGTAGCTCGCTGTTCGGATGGAAGGATCCGGCGAACCTTCCATGTGAATATGCTGAAACCGTTCATCGAACGACAGGAGGACAGTGTAGCTGCTATTTGCGCTCCAGCTACCGATGACTCAGAAACGCTTCTTCTGCCGGGGCTGCCAGGGGACGAACAGTCCCAGCGGAGTGTAGCGGATGTAGATATCAGCACACGGCTGCCTCCCAAGGCCCAGGAACAGGCCCGCCAACTGCTCCAAGAACACCGAGAGCTGTTCTCGTCTCTGCCCGGTTACACCACCACAACTGTCCACCGGATAGACACGCAGGGTCAGGCCCCCCTGAAGCAGGCAGCCTACCGAGTGCCTGAGTCCATCAGAGAAGGGATGAGAAGAGAGATTAAGGAAATGTTAGATTTAGGTGTGATAGAACCCTTTGACAGTCCCTGGGCCTCCCCAGTAGTCCTGGTACCCAAGAAAGACGGAACTGTCCGTTTCTGTGTGGACTACCGCAGGCTCAATGACCGGACCGTGACTGATGCATACCCCATGCCCCGGATAGACGAGCTGCTGGACCGGATGGCCACAGGTAACTTTCTTACCACTATCGATCTCTGCAAGGGGTACTGGCAGATTCCGCTGGATGCGGACGCAGTACCAAAGTCAGCATTCATCACCCCGTTCGGCTTGTACCAGTCCAGGGTCATGCCGTTTGGGATGAAGAATGCCCCGGCTACCTTTCAGAGAATGGTAGATAAGCTGCTGGATGGACTGCAGGACTTCTCCTGTGCCTATCTAGACGATATAGCTATCTACAGTGATAGTTGGGAGGATCATCTCCGACATCTCAGGGAAGTGCTTGATCGCATTGGGCAAGCAGGGCTGACCATCCGACCTGACAAATGCCACGTTGGGGTGTCTGAGGTCCAATATCTAGGACATCGGGTAGGATGTGGGAAGCAACGACCAGCACCTGCAAAGGTGGAAGCGGTAGCAAATTGGCCCACTCCCCAAACCAAGACCCAGGTCCTTGCCTTCCTAGGCACTGCAGGGTACTATCGTAAATTTATCCCCAACTACAGTGCCATTGCTAAACCCCTAACGGATCTGACCCGGAAGAATCTGCCCAGACAGGTTGTGTAGTCCCCAGAGTGTGAAACGGCTTTCCAAAAGCTCAAGCATGATCTGATCCATGCTCCCGTTTTGGCTGCTCCTGACCCTTCCAAACGGTTTTGTGTTCACACAGATGCCTCCACCTTTGGATTGGGCGCTGTTCTGAGCCAAATCGGGGACGACGGGAACGACCATCCAGTGGCCTACTTAAGTAGAAAGTTGTTACCCCGGGAGGTGGCCTACGCTGCTGTGGAGAAAGAGTGCCTTGCCTTAGTATGGGCCCTCAAGAAATTGCAGCCCTACCTGTACGGGCGCTCCTTCACCGTACTCACCGATCATAACCCCCTGGTATGGCTAAACTGGGTCTCCGGGGACAATGGTCGTCTGCTTCGGTGAAGCTTGGCCCTCCAACCCTACAACTTTACAATCCAGTACCGACCGGGGAAGAAAAACGCCAACGCGGATGGGTTGTCCCGGCAAGCCGAGTTGGAAAAGTAACCCTCTGAACCGACCAGCCCCAAGAGGACCCATTTGAAGGTCTCTCCGGGTCTGGCGGGTGTTACACAACGGGGGAGCTTTGTGAGGAACTGTCCCTGTATGATAACATTTTGCCCTTTCTGTTCTGGTTTTCTCCCCTTTGTAAAGCTGGACATGTTTCACAGACATTCTACACTGTTTAGGGAAATGTGACCTTGTAGTCTTTCACTTCTAATAGAGTTCCTACTGTATTGTTGTATTGTAGGGTTTGTTGTGGGTGGGGAAAACCTGGTGCCAGGCTGTCTGGTGGGGGTGGGGTTGAAGCTGTATATACTGAGCTGTGTTTAATAAAGATTCAGTCATTTTTCACCCTACACGAAGTTCCGACTCGTGGTTTTGGGTAGAGCAAAAGGGAGGGTTTTTAGCTATAATATCTGCTTTGCGAGAGTGCTGGAAGACTTGCTGGAAAAGAGGACCATTGGATGGGACATATTGCTCCGCACGAGGAAGCCCAGGCGGAAAGGTTCCGCTACAATGATGTTTCAGAAAAGTAATATACAGTCTGGGGAAAGTAATACACAACCATAATCAGCGCTTCATCCAGAGCAGGACTTAAACCCCGAATTATACAAAACGCTTAAGAAAACCATCCTGGAAAATGCAGGAGAATCTTCATGCTGACAAGTTAGAATTGCTGTCTAATATTAATGACTTATGGACTAATACTGTTAATTGCCTGTCTGCTGCCTCCCAACAATCTCATGAGCCAATACAACTAGGGGGCGCTATCCAGCAATTGAATGTTGCTTATGAGAATTATCAAAGACCGTGAGTTAAATATATTACTCGCTTAAAGTGGTACAACACTCAAAGGTCATTGGAAGAATTAATGAGTTTTGAGGAGCTAAATCTTGAAAGAGACAATGTAGTGGTGCGATCAAAGACAAAGGCAGAAGTGAGAATAACACAGCTCCATCAATCCAGATCTTATCGCTCTGCATCTACTAGACGCTCCTCAAGATCTTCCAAATCCATACAATCAAGGTCTTCTACACTCAATCAACAACTAATAAAAGCCCATGCTGATGCTGAAGCTTCTAAAATTCAGGCAGCTTTCACCCAAAAGAAAGCAGAAATGGAGACTCAGGCCGCACATCAGAAAGCAGAGAAAGAAGCTGAAGCCACACGCCAAAAGGCAGAAATTGAAGTTTTGGAAAAACAATGTGAGCATGCCACAGCCATGGAAAGGTTAAGGGTCTTAGAACAAGCCGCTCGTGAAAACAAAAGAGACAACAGTTAAAGACACTCAGTTGTATCTTATATCTCAGATTCTTCACACACCTCTCCAGAACGTCAACTTCCTGTCACAACAGCCAAACTACTCAAAGTCTCTTCTCTGCACCTACTGTACCTCAAGATGATTTGCCCTTATATCCTCCAATACATCAGACTGCAGCATCTCAGCTAGCCGCAGACACTGGTGTGTATTTAATAGACCGTCCATCATACTTTGGCACCAACAGAGTACCTCCTAGCAAATGCACTACTCTACAAACTAACATGCCAATGGACTTTAAGCCAGTTCCAGCACTGAATGACTTAGCAGCAACATATGTTCCCAAGTCACTTCGAGTAAGTTCACCAACCGTCACAACCAACTCTGTTCCACCTGCAGTCATGCACCCAAAATCAGAAAACACGGACATGTCAAAGTCTGCTAAATACATGCTCTGCAGAGAACTTGTTAAGACAGGCCTCACCAAGTTTGATGACAAGCCTGAAAATTACAGAGGCTGGAAATCCACTTTTAAGGCCACAATGACTGACCTAGACATCAATGCCACTGAGGAATTAGATCTACTCATCAGATGGCTAGGTCACCAGTCCACTGAACGCATCAAGAGGCTCAAAGTAGTTCATATTGACAACCCTGCTGCAGGCCTTAATGCTGCTTGGGGCAGACTTGAACATACCTTTGGCAGCCCAGAGGCCACTGAAGATGCTTTATTCAAAAGGTTGCAAAGTTTCCCATGGATTTCCGCTAACGGCAACCTAAAGTTTCAAGAACTCAGCAATGTTCTATTAGAGCTTCAACTTGCTAAGGCTGACATCAACTTACCTGGTCTCAGTTACCTTGACACCTCTCATGGCATCAAACCTATTGTTCTCAAGCTACCATATGGAATACAAGAAAGATGGGCAGTGCTTGGATCAAAGTATAAGGAATAACATAGAGTTGCCTTTCCTCCTTTTTCCTACTTCTGCGAGTTCATCAAAAGAATTGCAGACACTGAGAATGACCCAAGTTTCTCATATGGGGACTGTAACCTTCTCAATACACTCTCTCCAAGACCTATGAACACACATATGTTGCACAGAGACTGTAGAGGTCCAGCGTTAGTGAAAAGGACTAATGATCTACCTGCACCTGCTACAGTTCTTGAAAAGACTGATCAAAACAAGAGAATTGAGGACCCAAATCGCCAATGTCCAATACATAACAAAACACAAACCACATCCACTTAAGAAATGTATCAGCTTCAGAAAGAAAACCCTCAAAGAACATAAAGAACTTTAGAGGAAATTTGGGGTTTGCTACAAATGCTGTGCCTCCATGGAACACTTTGCAAAGGACTGTAAAGCGATCAAATGTATAGAGTGTGACAGTGATGACCATGTGCAAGTTCTTCATCAATATTCGCACAACTCTGCTACGCTCACAAACAATCTTCCTGAGGCAAAACAAGGCGTGGAACGTCCAGATCAAGCAGCACCTACCACCCCAGTGTTCTCTACATGTACAGAGGTCTGTGGAGAAGGATTCTGCGACAACTCCTGTGCAAAGACATGATTGGTCCGTGTATACCCCAAAGGTCAACCTGAAAAGGCCATAAGACTGTATAGTATTCTGGATAATCAGAGTAAGAGATCTCTTGCAAGAACTCAGTTTTTTGAACTGTTGAACATAACTGGAGATGCTCTGCCTTATACTCCAAGCACTTGTTCCGGCACTACAGAAGTCTTGGGTAGGAGAGCCAGTGGTCTTGTAGTTACTCCTCTGAATGACAATGTGGAAATATCTTTGCCCACTATCACTGAGTGCAACCAGATTCCAAACACCAAAGAGGAGATCCCTACTCCTGAAGCTGCTTATCACCATTCTCACTTAAAAGCACATAGCCAGCCGAATACCAGGCCTCAATGAAAGTGCTGATATCCTGCTGTTACTAAGCCAAGACATTATTATTATACAGGATTTATGGCGCCAACAGTTTGCTCAGCGCTTACAATGTAACGGGAGACAATACAGCAACAATACAGTTCAATACAAGAGGGATAGGAGGGCCCTGATCCTGGGGACTTACAATCTAGGAGGGAGGGGCTAGTGGTACAAAAGGTAGTAACTGTGGTTGATGGACTGGTTGAAAGAGTAGAAAATTCCATTATTAGCTGAGGGCAGGATAGGCTTCCATGTAGAGATAGGTTTTCAAAGATCACCTAAAAGTGAGCAGAGTAGGCGATACATTGGGGTAGAGAGTTCCAGAGGATAGGGGAAGCTCTGGAGAAGTCCTGGAGATGAGCATGGGAGGAGGAGACAAGGGAGCTAGAGAGCAGGAGGTCGTGCGAGGAGCGGAGAGTACGGTTTGGGTGATATTTGGAGACAAGATCGGTGATGTAATTTGGGGCGGAGTTTTAAATAGCTTTATATGTTATTGTTAATATTTTGAATTTTATCCATTGGGCAATGGGAAGCCAGTGGAGGGATTGGCAGAGAGGGGTGGAGGACACTGAATGGAGGCCAGTGGAGGGATTGACAGAGGGGTGGAGGACACTGAGTGAAGGCCAGTGGAGGGATTGGCAGAGAGGGGTGGCTGATACAGAACGGTTAGTAAGGTGGATGAGTCTGACAGCAGCATTCATGATAGACTGAAGAGGGGATAGCCTGTGATGAGGTAGTCCAATGAGGAGGGAGTTACAATAGTCAAGGCGAGATAGAATAAGGGAGTGAATGAGTTGCTTAGTGGTTTTCGAGGTTAGGAACGGGCGTATCTTGGAGATGTTGCAGAGGTGAAGTCTACAAGATTTGGACAGCGATTGGATTTGGGACTGAAAGGACAGATGGGAGTCTAGGATTACACCAAGTACCCTGGCATGAGGGGAGGGACTGATGATTGTGTTATTGATCTTGATAGAGAAGTCAGGGGAGGGGGCATGGGCTGGAGGGAATACTAAGAGCTCATTTCTAAGGGTGCACAAAGATTGTCATCAAATCAACGGTCGACACAATGCCCCATATGCTCATCGTCTGGACCTAGCATGGGTCATCATAGGCAATGACTGCCTAGACCAGGACAGGAGGTCCTACTCAGTCTCTTTCCCTAAAACACATGTCCTGTCAAATGGACGAACAACTTGTTCTGCAACATTGGCAACACAGTGTTCGAGGTAACCACTAAAGGACAATGAGTTGGCAGCTACCATAGAAGACAAAGAATTCTTTAAAACCATGAGTCAGGAGCTCTACCAAGATGATTCCAACAGTTGGGTAACACCTCTACCATTTCGGACCCAAAGAGACTACCAAACAACAGGTACATGCATAATCACGGTTTGTTTCTTTAAATCGCAGTTTGAACCAGAAGCCTGAGATGAAAAAGCACTTTGTGGACTTTTTGCAGAAGGTGTTTGAGAGAAATCATGCTGAGCCTGCACCTCCTCTTACAGAAGAAGAATGTTGGTATCTACCATGCTTTGGTGTCTACCATCCTCGCAAGCCTGATCAGATTAGGGTGGTCTTTGACTCAAGTGCTCATCATGAAGGCGTCTCCCTCAATGACAATCTTCTCAATGGGCCTATTCTGAACAACAATCTCATAGGAGTTTTACTTCACTTCAGACAAGAACCATTTGCTGTTATGGCTGACATTCAGCAGATGTTCCACTGTTTCATCGTCCACAAAGATTACAGAAACTTCCTCAGGTTCCGATGGTACCGCAATAATGATGCCAATGATGAAGTCAGACTACCGAATGAAGGAACATGTTTTTGGTAACAGTCCTTCTCCTGCAGTAGCAATTTATGGACTGAGGAAAACAGCTCAAGAGGGTGAGAAAGAATTTGGATCTGATGCAAGACAGTTCATTGAAAGGAATTTCTATGTAGATGATGGACTCAAATCTCTGCCCAATGAAGAAGAAGCTATTGACCTTCTTACTAGAACCCAGAACATGCTTGCCACTGCAAACCTCAGACTTCACAAAATCATCTCTAACAGCGACAAGGTCATGATAGCCTTTCCTTCTGATGATCATGCTGTCAGTGTGAAGAAATTCCAACTAGGATCTGACCTGTTACACAACGCAGTCTTGGATTGCTTTAGAATTTAAACAAGACACATTCACATTTCAAACATCAGCCTGTGAGGAGTATTGTCTACAGTGAACAGCATTTATGATCCCTTAGGTTTCATTACACCTCTCACCATTCAGGGTAAGATACTGCTGAGACAACTTACTTCTGAAAGCTCAGACTGGGATACGCCCTTACCCAAGGAGAAACAACAAAAGGTGGGAATCCTGGAAACAGTCTCTAAAAGAATTAGAACTCCCCCAGATACCACGCTCTTACACCCAAGCATCCTTAATGAATGCCACCACAAGAGAGATTCAGGTCTTCTCCGATGCATCCAATGAAGCCCTTGCTGCGGTGGCTTATCTTCGAGCTACAGATCCCAGCTGTAAAGTGGGTGTAGAATTTATCATGGGCAAGACCAAGCTCACACCAAAACCTGCACATACTATTCCAAGGCTTGAACTTAGTGCAGCTGTGTCAGCTGTGGAAATTGCTGAGCTCATAGAACTTGACACAGATGTTGAAATAGACTCCTTTGACTTTTATACAGACAGCAAAATAGTGCTAGTCACACAATAGTCACACAAGACGGTTCTACGTGTATGTCGGCAACAGAGTGGAATGCATAACGAAGTTCTCTACCCCTGAACAATGGCACTATGTTCCAACTAGCCTCAACCCTGCTGACAGCGGCAGTCGTGCAGTACCTACCACTGCATTTCTGGACACATCTTGGCTATATCCACCAGTACTCTTGAATGATAAACTTATCTCAAATTCAACAAATTCTACCTTTGAACTGGTTCATCCAGAATCTGATAAGGAAATCAGAGCTGTTACCATCACACTCAACACCTCTATGAAAGCTAGGGCAGGGCTGAGTCCTCACCGTTTTGAATGCTTTTCTAAGTGGTCCTCTGAGCCATTGCACGCCTTGTTCACATTGCTCATCAGTTTGCAAACAGCTCTAGCACTGAAAAAGTGTGTCACAACTAGCACATCTGTAAAGCTCCCCCCTCCACAATGGAGGAGGTCCTTCAAGCAGAAAGGGTCATTATTCAATGTGTCAAACATGAAGTGTACTCACAAGAGATTGCTAACATATCTAAAGGACTCAACCTAAGGATAGCTCTCTGTGCAAATGAATTCCAATAATTGACCACAACAAGCTATTGCGAGTCGGTGGTCGCATTGGAAGATCTGATTCATCCAGAGAAGAGAGAAATCCCCTCATTATTCAAGGACGTCATCACATTACTGCTCTGTTAGACATTCCATGAGCGAGTTCAGTACCAAGGTCATCACTTTCCTGAGGGAGCAGTAAGATCTGCAGGTTTCTGGATCGTCCGAATGAAAAGGTGTATATCGTCCATACTCCACAAATGCGTCAAGTGTCAAAAACTAAGAGGGAAGTGTAACGGAACCGGACCCCGAATGCACTAGGGTATTTCAGTCAGACTCCCGCTTCCCGCTTCCCAACAACAAATGGCAGAGTTGCCAGCTGACTGATTGTCAGGGCTCCAGGGTATGACCAGAGGTATGTGAGCTGATGCAGGGAAACGCAGGCTTCAGGTATGTTATGAACAATAAGACAATTTATTAAAGACTAACAATACAAACATAAACGCAGTGCAATACTAAAACATAACACAGTGCCACGAACCAAACCAAACCACCCACAGATAACAATATATACAATGCAAGCGTCGTCAGGCAGGCCGGGTCAATAACAATCGGGCAGGTAGGAACAGGAGGAGCAGGCAGAGAGTAGTCAGGTCATGAGCCGGGTACAGCAACTAACGGGCAGGTAGGTAAAGGGGGTCAGGCAGAGAATGGTCGGAGTCACAAGCCAGGGATCAAACAGGAGAAGTCAGCAGAGGTCCGGATCAGGCAGGGTCAGCAACGAATCAGTCAGACAGGGACAGGGACAGGGATGCAGGTAACAAGATACAGGGGCCCAGGAAAACACACACCAAGGCAGAGACTGCAGGTCTGGCCATCCCTTAAATACACCTGCATAATCAACTTCAGATGTTTGGCTGGCTGCAGGGTTGAGTCTCTGATTGCTGGGAGCACCCACTGGCCAGCCCTGGTACTGCAGCCCACAAGGCAGGTGAGTCCCACCATTACTGGCAAGTCCATTCCTGAGAGAGGGTGTGTTGCACTTGTCTGCTGAGCTCCAGAAAGGCCCGAGAAGCCTGGGGCTAAAGTTCCCTGCCCAGCCCAGGCAGGATGGCGGATCCTGGGCCTGGGTCCAGTGAGGAGAAGGCCCTGGAGGGGCCTAGTACCGGCCTCTCTTTTCCACCAGTAGAGGACCTGGGAACGGCCCCTAGGAAGGGGGAAGTTTATTCTGCCTACCGGGACCGTGTGGCCACTCGGGCCAGGTTAATAGAGAAGGAGGAAGCCAAGCTCCAGAAGCTGACTCTGGAGCTAAAGAAGCTCCGGTCATCCTATGACCGTGTATGGTCTACTAAGCGGCAGGCCATGAAACCGGACCTGGAGGCGCTGGAACTTCGTGTGTCACAGCAGGGGAGGTATGTGGCGGCGCTGCAGCACCAGAGCGGCGTCCTAAGCGAGAAGTATCTGAATGAAGCGATATTTAAGGCTGCAAGAAGCCGCAGTGTTGCGGCGATGCGGGGTCCGGTGGAGGAGGCCTCTTCGGTGGAGGAATTGTCGGGGGAGTTGCTGGTGGAAGGCGAGCAGGGGCAGGCTGAGCCCGCAGCACCCTCAGATGAAATGGCGTCTAAAATGGAAGACAGCGTGGTCGCAGGATCATCAGAGTCCCTCCCCCCTGGGCAGCTGCCTGTGGATTGGGGGACCCAGGTGGAGGAGGAGGAGATGGTGGGCGGATTGCAGTTCCTGGCAGAGGCGGTTGCAGAGCTTTGTGGAGCCGACTTCAGGTTTACGTCCGAGGACTCAGAGGAAGAAGCTGAAAGTGATGTCATCCCCCGCAAGCCGGCTAAGCCAGTGGTGAAAGAGCATGCTGCCTTTGTCATGCTGCAATGCATCCCCAAGGACGTGTTGGCAAAGGCAGGGGAGCCACTGGAAGGGGAGAAGGACTCTGCTGATTGTGTTGGTGAGATGGTTCTGGACACTGGGGTAGCGGGTATAATTCCTGCAAAATTGTCTGAGGTGCAGGTTAGCCCTACAGTCCTGGCTAAGGGTGTTTCCCCTCTGGTGGTGGTCCCACTAGGCCCCGCCCCTTTAGGGGGCATGGTGGCCTCTGGTGTGCAACCAGCAGGTCCCCCGGTTTCTCTTCAGGGGGCTCCAGGTTCTCAGGTCCAGGCTCCTGCGGGTCCGGCTCAGGTGGGTTCTCCTGCTGGTATGGGTGGTCCCCAGCCCCGGGCTCCCCCAGGTCATGGCTCATCAGCATCTGCCCCTTCAGTTGCTGCTGCTGGTGTGGCGGCTTCCCCTGGTCATGCCCCCTTGATGTTGAGTGCCCCTGGGGCTAGATTGGGGCTCAGTTACTCTGCTGCAGTTAGGGGAGGTCAGGGGTCCGTGGGATCGGCCCGGGCAAGGGCAGGTAACCTACCCACTTCCGCCGCAAGGCGAAATGTTATTCAGCTGAAATGGTCAGGGGAGGGCCCCCCCCTTAGCAGGAGAGAGGTCATAGACCGCATATTATAAATGGGCTCCCATGCCGCGGATATTTTCGCGTTTATTGCTCCAGTTGGTACTGGAGAATATGACGTGTCCTTCATGTGGCCAGAATTGTTGGACCTCTTTTGGCAGAGGTATGAGGCCACCTTTGTCACCAGCCCTAGGTGGGTGGGCCTAACCCCGAGGCTCGTCTCTCGCCAGTCCCTGATTAAAAAAATAACGGTGCTGGTGAGAAATGAATCCATCCCAGCATCAGATATTGTGGTCTGGATAAGCAGATATGGGGATGTGATGGGGCCCCTTGGGAAGATCAAGGATGAGAGGGGAATATGGACAGGTGGGTGGACGACCACCGTCCGCTTAAAGGTGGTTGGAAATGTGCTCCTGCACATTCCCTCTTCCGCTTTTCTAGGGAAGGACCGCCTGATAATTTTTTATGCGGGTCAGCCGAGGGTCTGCCACCGGTGTGGGGGCAAGGGGCATTTTGCGGCCACCTGCCCCGTCATTAGATGTTCCCTGTGTCAGGAAATAGGACACCTGGCCAGGGACTGCAATGTTATCCGATGTAATCTCTGCGGGGAGCTCGGGCATTCATATAACCAGTGCCCGGAGGCCCTCCACAACCTTCCAGTGGGGGAGCTTGAAGCAGAGTTGGATCGGATAGATGCTGAAGAGGCAGAGGCGGCATTGGAGAGAGCGGCTTTGGTTGCTGTGGCGGCCCTTGTGAGGGAAGGGGAGGTTTATGTGGCCCCTCCTGTCTCTGTCCCCCCTGTTTCGTCTACCCCTTTGAAGTCCCCTGTTGTTCCCCCTTGTGTACCGGTTCCTCCTCCCAGGAGTAAGAAACAGCTGAGGGAGGCTGCTAAAGGGGCCGGGATGGTTGAAGCTAGGTCTAGTCCCTCAGTGTCTGCTCCCCCCTTGCTCTTGCCGCTGCGGCGGAGTGGGAGGCCCGGTAGGGAGTCCCAAGGTTCTGCTCCAGTAGGGGCTCAGGTGGAGGAGGGGTGGTCCCTGGTGGGTAGGCGGGGCTAAGCCAGTTTTGTCCTCAGCGGGGTCGGTGTCCTCTTTAGAGGCGGGGGAGGTGGCCCTGGGGAATAGGTTTGGGGCTTTGTCGGGGGAGGAGGAGGGGTCAGGTGATCCCGCTTCCCCGATGGAGGACGAGGATGCTGGGGGGTCTCTTAAGAGAGTGAGGGACCCTGCCAAGAAAGTCAAGAGGAGGATTAAGAAACGTCCCTCTCAATTATCTTAATGGCAGTTCCCGCTCCGATAAAGGTGGCAACCATTAATGTTGCCAGCCTGAAGTCTGTAAGTGCTAGAGAAACAGCCTTATTTTTGATCAGTGGGACGGAAGCTGATATTTTCTTTTTGCAGGAGACCAGGTTGCCCACCTTGGCTGATGTCCATCTGGCCAAGAGTGAGTGGAGGCGTGGGCCCTCCTACTGGTCTCTTGCGGCTGAGCTTTACAGCGGAGTTGCGGTGCTTTTTACCGGCATGGTAACGTGTCGGCGGATAATTGAGGTAGAGATCGGAAGATGTCTGATTCTGGATGTTCTCGTAAGGGGGCATGAGCTCCGTCTCATTAATATCTATGACCCACAGTCCAAGTGGGACAGGAAGAACCTCTTTGCGAGGATTAAACCTTACCTCTTTACATCCCGGCTGGTAGTCTTTGGAGGTGATTTTAACACAATTACTAGGCCCAAGGACAGGATAGGCTTCACTGACAGGCTGGGATATGATAGCAATTTTCTAAATGCTATAGTCAGGGAGGCAGGTCTGGTTGACGCTTGGATTCAAAGTGTCCCAGACGGCACGGGTTTCACCTTTAGGAGAGGTAATAGCCAGAGTAGGATAGACAGGTTTTTTTTGAAGGAGAACTCTGCCTTCTCGGCACCTGAGTGTTAGGCGGTGGAGTTTTCCGATCACCTTGTGCTGTCACCTTGAATATTTCAGACACGCCGCTGAGAGGAAAGGGCATCTGGAGGATGAAGCCTGGTCTGGACAGTGATGTCCCTCTGGCGAGTTTGACTGGGGAGATTACTGCAGAAGAGGTGTCCAGAGCGATTGATAGTCTGGCCATTAAAAAGACTCCTGGGCCAGACGGTCTGACAGCCAAATTTTTTAAGGCTTTTAAATCCCGCCTGGCACCTCGTCTCGTGGAAGTGTATAACAGCTGTCTGGATGAGGGATCTCTCCCTCCTTCCATGAGACAGTCTGCAGTTATTCTCCTGTCAAAGGGTAAAGATCCTTCGGCTATTGAGAACTGGCGCCCCATCAGCCTCCTCAATGTCGATAGAAAGGTTCTGGCGAAGATCTTGTTCTGGCGCTTGTCGTCAGTGGCAGACAGTTTGCTTTCTCATCAGCAGCATTGCTCGGTCCAGGGCAGGAGTAGCTTTACAGCGGTGTTAGCTGTCCGGGAGGCTCTGGAGCGATGTAAGGCTGAATGATGGGGAAAGTTCTTGCTGGCGGTGGATCAGGCAAAGGCCTTTGATCGAGTTGATCACAAGTACCTCTGGCATCTCCTGGACCGGTATGGTTTGGAGGGGAGGTTCATCGGCTGGTTGAAGACATTGTACCAAGGGGCGGAGAGCTTCATGTTGGTGAATGGTTGGGTTGGGCAGCCCTTTGAGGTTGGATCTGGGGTGCACCAGGGGTGCCCGCTGAGTCCCTTGCTCTATGCCTTTGCCATCGACCCCTTCGTCAGGAGGCTAGATGGCGGGGCGGTGAGTGGGGTGCTGGTGGGTGCCACTGGAGATCCGCCTTTGAGAGTTGTGGCTTATACTGATGACATTTCTGTTTTCATTTCTGGACCGGAGGAGGCGCAGGAGGTGGTTTCAGTAATGGATCAGTATGCCGAGGCATCAGGTTCCAAGGTCAATCAGGACAAATGTGAAGTTCTCTGGATAGGTAGGGAGGGTGAGAGCTTCTCACTCCCGGACACCTTCCCGGTGCCTCAGCCGAACATCAAAGTGTTGGGCATCAATTTTGGCTCTGCTGATTACAGCAAGCAAAATTGGGAATCCAAGCTGTCGGATGCCGAGGTCAAAATGAGATGCTGGAAGGGGTGGCGGCTCTCCTTGAGGGAAAGGGTTGATTTGATCAAGACTTTCCTGCTCCCAGTCTTTTTGTACGTCAGCTTCATTTGCCTCTTGCCAGAATCGCTCTATACGAGGATCTATAGCTGTTTCTTCCAGATGTTATGGGGGAATCGGCTGAACCTCGTCAAGAGGGACGTGACTTATTCATCCAGGCGGGAGGGTGGCCTAGGTATGGTCAACCCGGTGGTCTTTTTCTCTCTGATGTTCTTGAAACATAACTTTGGTAACATGCTGGCAGAGATACCGCATGCATGGGTAGGACTGTTCCGGATATGGTTTGGACCCTTTCTGCACAGTTGGGAGAGTGGCGGGCCAGTGAGAAGCCTGCGGGTCAAGCATGGTAAGCTCCCGGCTTATGTGGCCCCGTGCCTGAAGTTACTCCGGCGGTGGCATGTAACTGCGGAGGAGGTCCGGTCCCTCCCCAGGAGGCTCCTGGGTGAGAGTATTGTGGCATCTGCTTTCCATGCGCCGCTGGCCTTGAGAGATTGCCCGGGCCATGTGATGAGGGAGGGTTTGCGGTTGATAAATCTGGAGCTGATCCCCCTGAAGTTGCGGGACCAGGCCTGGCTCGCCTTCCATGGCAGGCTCTACATGAGGGGTAACCTGAAGTACCGTCCTGAGGATGACCGTGGTTGTCCGAGGTCGGAGTGTGGGGGTGAAGTGGAGACTATGGACCACTTCTTGCTTCAGTACGCCTTTAACGTAGAGGTGGATAAACAGGTGGGAGGGGCTCTGGGTATTCGAGAGTCGCATGGGTTTTAATTTGGACACCCTGTTTTTAGTCAGCTTAGTTGTCCATTATTACACTTGGATGGCACGGTGTCAGGTCTCCATTCGGCAGAAGGTCCTCCCTGTTCAGGTGGTGGCGAGTGACATCCTTGGTGAGGTGGGGAAAATTTGGGGTCTTGAGAAAGACAGGCTGCGACGCAGAGCTTGGATGGAGGTGTGGAGGAACATCAAGCCTGTAGCTGTGGTCTGTTGATCTCAGGTGGTGGGAACTGTCCCTAGTTTCTGCCTTCAGCACTGCCTAGATTTTTGCGTTCGGATCTTTTTGGTAGCCTTTTGCATGGTAGGTTGTAGGGGTCAGACGTGGAAGATCTGCGGGTTCCTTAGCCCTCCCCTGTGGTGTATATAATAGTATGGTTAGGTCCTTTGTATATAGTTTAGGCCATATAGGCCGTAAGCAGCAGGTTTGAATATGGAAATTGCATATGGTTTATGTTTTTGTCTGAGCCATGAAGGCTCTTAGTCATGTGGTCTCGGCCATAAAGGCCTTGTACTGTAAATATTGTATATAGTTTCCGTTTTTTCCTTTCAGGTTATGGACTTTTATTTATGAGCCGTTCAGGCTATGTTTGAGTTTTTTTTTTTTCCCAGGGACTGTTGGGACTTTTTAGTTTCCTTTCTGTTGAGTTTTGTATTTATTTATATTTATACTTTTATACATAAGTCTGATGGATATGTATGACATCAATACATAATAAAAAATCTCCATTCCTGACACTGATTAAGCACTGAAGCACCATTTACTAATGTTGGCATGGACATATGTGGCCCCTGGACTGTTGTTACACGCAGAACTCGTGGCGGAGTTGCTAACAATAAGCGATGGGCTGTGCTGTTCACTTGCTTGAGCATTGGTGCAGTGCACATTGATGTGAGAGAATCAATGGACTCTTCTTGTATCATTAATGCTTTCAGAAGATTTGTTTCTGTACGAGGACCTGTAAAGTCCCTGAGATCTGATTGTGGGACTCATTTTACAGGAGCAGAAAAGATAGAGATCTTCTTGAGTGGCAATAAGTGTAAATGGGAACTCAACCCACCTCATTCCTCACATGGGAGGCTCTTGGGAACGCATGATTGGAGTTAGAAGAAAGATCCTGGACTCTATGCTACTGGACCAGAAAACTTCTCAATTTACTCATGAAATCTTAGTCACTCTTCTTGCAGAAGTGTCCGCTATAATCAATGCAAGGCCATTGGTCCCTGTGTCCTCAGATCCCGAGTTCCCAGTGTTGCCCACTCCAGCCAATCTTCTTACCCAAAAAACTGGGGTAGCCACTATTCCCACAGAGGAACTTGATTACCCCAACATTTACAAGCATCAATGGCGACGGGTTCAACATCTTGCTAATGTGTTCTGGAATCGCTGGAAGATGGAGTCCCTTTCTACCCTTCAAAGTCGTAATAAATGGCAAACTAGCAAACCCAATCTACAAGTGGGAGACGTAGTTCTTTTGAAGGAGACAGATTCCCATGGTAACCATTGGCCCATGGCTCTTATTACAAAGACTATGCCAAGTAACGATGGAAAGGTACGCAAGGTAGAAGTTAGAGTCATGAAAGAAGGTTCTGCACACCTTTACTTCAGGCCTATAAAGGAACCAAAGAGGAAGACAAGTCATCCACCTGAATTACAGGGAGGTAAGAAGGAAGGTGCATGTTGCTGCCTTCTCCTCTGAATATGGATTTCCATGTCTCAGCCTGGACTTTCCACACCAACATCTGCAAGTATTATGCTGAATGTTTGCATTGTTTTCCTTTGTTCTTCCCTTCCCTCTTGTTTTGCAGATGTTCCCGGAAAGAATCTTCATTATTTATATTGGACTTGAACTAAAGTTTATTTGGTTTAGTTAATGTTGTATAGATAGCCCCTCCCCCTTTCCCAGAAATGCATTGCAGTTCTAGCCTCATGGCAAGAAGCAGAAACATTATGATCTTTTGACCGATCGAATGTTCATTGTTGTAAGATTCTCTCAGTTTATGGAAGAAACTTCACAAGATCTACAAGATGTCTTATCGATGGAGTCACCGACTGTGGTATCCAACTGAGGATGAAGTTATCACCATCTCATCACAACTGTAAGCTACAGAGATCACACTATCAATGCTTAGATTGGAGAGACAGAACACCCACACATACTCGTCCCCGGCTTCTCACCCCTCCCCCATACATACCCGTCCCAGGCTTCTCACCCCTCCCGCACACATACCCGTCCACGGCTTCACACCCCTCCCCCATACATACCCATCCCTGGATTCTCACCCCTCCCCCATACATACCCATCCCCGGCTTCTCACCCCTCCCCCATACATACCCGTCCCAGGCTTCTCACCCCTCCCCATACATATCCGTCCCCGTCTTCTCACCCCTCCCGCACACATACCTGTCCCCAGCTTCTCACCCCTTCCCCATACACATCCCTCCTCAGCTTCTCACCCCTCCCCATACACATTCCTCCCCAGCTTCTCACCCCTCCCCATACACATCCCTCCCCAGCTTCTCACCCCTCCCCATACACATCCCTCCCAGCTTCTCACCCCTCCCCATACACATCCCTCCCCAGCTTCTCACCCCTCCCCATACACATCCCTCCCCAGCTTCTCACCCCTCCCCATACACATCCCTCCCCAGCTTCTCACCCCTCCCCATACACATCCCTCCCCAGCTTCTCACCCCTCCCCATACACATCCCTCCCCAGCTTCTCATCCCTCCCCATACACATCCCTCCTCAGCTTCTCACCCCTCCCCCATACACATCCCTCCTCAGCTTCTCACCCCTCCCCCATACACATCCCTCCTCAGCTTCTCACCCTTTCCCCATACACATCCCTCCCCAACTTCTCACCCCTCCCCCATACACATCCCTCCCAAGCTTCTCACCCCTCCCCCATACACATCCCTCCCCAGCTTCTCACCCCTCCCCCATACACATCCCTCCCCGGCTTCTCACCCCTCCCCCATACACATCCCTCCCCGGCTTCTCACCCCTCCCCCATACACATCCCTCCCCGGCTTCTCACCCCTCCCCCATACACATCCCTCCCCAGCTTCTCACCCCTCCCCCATACACATCCCTCCCCAGCTTCTCACCCCTCCCCCATACACATCTCCCCCAGCTTCTCAAACCTCCCCCATACACATCCCTCCCCTATCACATCCCCCCAAGCTTCTCAAACCTCCCTCATACATATCCTCTCCCAAATTTTCACCACTTCCCATATATATCACTGCCCAGCTTCTCACCCCCTCCCCCATACACATCCCTTCTGAGCTTCTCACCCCTCCCCCATACACATCTCTCCCCAGCTTCTCACCCCTCCCCCATACATATCTTCCTTAGCTTCTTGCCCCTACACCATACACAGCTGTAACGGAACCGACCCAGACTGCTCTTGAGTACTTCCGTTAGAATACCGCTTCCCCCTCCGAACACCGACCACAGACACCACAGCCGACCATACAAGACTAGACAACACCAGTCCTGAAGTAAACCAGGAGGTAGACTACTTTATTTTAACACAGATACAAGATATATACACTCAGGGGACAATCCCCCCTCCCTGCATAATGACACAGGGCGAGGCAATCTACATTTAGTAACAAGAGACACACAGGTATTAAAACTTCACACCAGCAGACAGTCCCATCAGGAGGGAGGGCTGCTGGAGACCCGCCCCCCACTAAGCTAATACACATAAACACATACATCCCATAATAGTTTGCTCCTAAGCCAGACAGACAATAGAACAATGGGATGCAACCACATGGCATTAAACAATGAACAACCCCCCACCCCACCTATACATGTTTACACAATGTCAGGACATCTCACCCTGCACCCCTAACAGGCACAGGGTGACTTACACATAAGAGGGATATGGGGAGCTGAGACAGGGGTCTCCCCACCTCTTCAAAGTGAGCTGTTCCATGGGCCCCGCACCCAAAGTGACTCCCGTCACAAAAGCCCTCCCCAACTTCTAACCCCTCCACCATTCGCATCTCTCCCAGTTTCTCACCCCTCCCCCATACTTATCCCCTCCTAGCTTCTCATCCCTCCCCAGCTTTTCAATCCTAACCCATACACATCCCTTCCTAACTTCTCACCCCTCCCCCATATACATTAATCCCCATCTTCTCCCCTCTCCCCCCATTCACATCCCTCCCAGCTTCTGACCCCTCCCCCATACATATCCCTCCCAGCTTCTCACCCCTCCCCCATACACAGTCCTCCCCAACATCTCACCCCTCTCCCATACACATCCCTCCCAGCTTCTCACCCCTCCCTCATACATATCCCCTCCCAGCTTTTCACCCCCCCATAAATATCCCTCCCAGCATCTCACCCCTCTCCCATACATACCTGGTGTCTCTCCTGTTATTCTGTCTCGGACACATCAGAGGAACATGGTGGGAGATCGGCCTGAATGTCCTTCCTAGGAGGGAATACCGGAGCCATTCTGAGGCCCATTTAATGGCCGGCAATGAGGAGGAAACCAACACTGAGAAGTAGATGCTGAGATATATACAGCAAGGTGCTCGGTTTGTTGGTTCAAATCCCAACCATGGCACCACCTGCATGGGGTTTGCATGTTCTCCCTGTGCTTGCGTAGGTTTCCTCCGGGTACTCCAGTTTCCTTCTACACTACAAAGACATGCTGGGAGGTGAATTGTCTCCTAAGTGTTCCCTAGTATGTGTACGTATGAATGTGAGTTAGGACCTTAGATTGTATGCCCCTCGGGGGCGGGGATTGATGGGAATTATTATTATAATACAGTATTTATATAGCGCTAAAGGGTTTGCTCAGCGCTGTACATTATAGTGGGGACAGAACATGAGACAATACAGTAACAATACAATACACGAGGGGTGCGAGGGCCCTGATCCTTGGAGCTTACAATCTAGGAGGGAGGGGGTAGTGGTACAGGAGGAAGTGGCTGTGGGGGATGGAGTGGTAGGAGGAGTGGAGGAGATCGGCTGTTAGGTGAGGCCGGGGTAGGCTTCTCTGAAGGGATGGGTTTTCAGGGTGCACCTAAAGGTGAGGAGGGTAGTTGACAGTCTGATGGATTGGAGTAGTGAGTTCCAGAGGATGGGGAAAGTACTGGAGAAGTCCTGCAGTCGGGCGTGGGAGGTGGAGACCAGTGAGCTAGAAAGTAGGAGGTCTTGTGAGGAGCAAAGATTACGGGTTGGGTGATATTTGGGCATCAGGTCGGTGAGGTAGTTTGGGGCGGAGTTATGAATGGCTTTGTATGTCAGTGTTAGTAGTTTGAATTTTATGCGTTGGGCAATGGGAGCCAGTGGAGGGAATGACAGAGGGGGGTGGAGGACACTGAATGGAGGCCAGTGGAGGGAATGACAGAGGGGGGTGGAGGACACTGAGTGGAGGCCAGTGGAGGGAATGACAGAGGGGGGTGGAGGACACTGAGTGGAGGCCAGTGGAGGGAATGATAGAGGGGGGTGGAGGACACTAAGTGGAGGCCAGTGGAGGGAATGACAGAGGGGGGTGGAGGACACTAAGTGGAGGCCAGTGGAGGGAATGACAGAGGGGGGTGGAGGACACTGAGTGGAGGCCAGTGGAGGGATTGGCAGAGAGGGGTGGAGGACACTGAGTGGTCAGTGGAGGGAATGACAGAGGGGGGTGGCAGATACGGAGCGGTTGGTAAGGTAGATGAATCTGGTCGCTGAGTTCAGGATAGACTGAAGCGGGGATAGTCTGTGATGAGGGAGGCCGGTGAGTAGGGAGTTGCAGTAGTCCAGACGTGAGATAATAAGGGCGTGAACGAGTAGTTTAGTAGTGTCTGGGGTTAGGAACGAACGTATTTTGGAGATGTTGCGGAGGTGGAGCCTGCATGATTTTGCCAGCGATTGGACATGGGGTTGGAAAGACAGATTGGAGTCTACAGTGACACCTAGGACTTTGGCTTGCAGGGTGGGATTCATGGTGGCGTTGTTGGTTGTGATGGAAAGGATGGGGGGTCACGGGCTGGGGGGAAAATCAGGAGCTCAGTTTTGGAAAGGTTCAATTTGAGAAAATGGAGTGACATCCAGTCTGATATGTCGTTCAGCAGGTACGTGATACGGGCAGAGACTGAAGGGGTGAGGTGGGGGGTGGAGAGGTAAATTTGCGTGTCATCGGCATAGAGGTGATAGTTGAAGCCGTGGGAGTGTATCAGTTTGCCAAGGGAGGAGGTGTAGATGGGGCCCGAAGACAGAGCCTTGGGGGACTCCAACAGAAAGGGGGAGAGAGGGGGAGATGGTAGCATTATAGGTAACGCTGAAGGAGCGTTGGGATAGATAGGAGGAGAGCCAGGAGAGAGCGGAGTCTCTGATGCCGAGGGAGTGTAGTTTATTAAGGAGGAGGAGGGGGTGGTCAACTGTGTGGAAGGCCACGGAGAGGTCAAGGAGTAGTAGCACTGAGTAATGGCCATTAGCTTTGGCGGTTAGCAGGTCGTTGGTGATTTTGAGTAGGGCGATTTCGGTGGAGTGTAGGGGATGGAAGCCAGACTGTAGGGGTTGCTGTCAGTGAGATGGTGTCAAGGATCTGTCAATGATCACCCTGTCACGTGTCCCCCACACGCCATGCCCACAGCGACTAGCTAACCGAGACACGCATTTGCGGCCACAACAGGGAGCATGCCAGAAACTTAGCAATCCATTGGTCAATCGAACCAGCTCCATATGAATCACAAGTGTCCAAATGTCCGTGTAATCAATATATTCGGATTAGGACATAGGCGGGACATTAGTCCTCGGCCAACCGACCATGGGGGGCGGCTCTTGCATCTGCCCACAATATGCTGTGGATGCTGACCTGCCCAAGTCCAATTGGGCCAAGACTGGCCTGAACCCCAAGTCGGGGATTGGATTTCTGACACTAGTGCATCAGCCCGATCACGACAGTACCAAACACTGTTCAATGGTCGCGACCCAGCGTCACCTAACCGTTTCCTGTGTTTTCCTGGCTTTTCGCCCCAAGCCACAACTATGATTTTCATATGTAAGTGCAGCGCACAGAATGGCCTACAAGAAGGGAGTATGTTCATATCTCTGCAACTAATATTTCAGCTTTTATGAGAGATGAAACATACTTCTTTGATGGGAATATTACCTATAGAGCTTTCCACCTCAGGCAGAAAGTCTGCTGTCATTTAACTCCAAACCTGTTTCCCCAGAAAGTGATAACCTGATTGACACACAAGAAGTGTCACCTCCAGGAGGCGGGGCTTTAGACTCATGCTAAATGATGATTGAGTCTGTAAGGCCTATGGAGTCATTGTGTATACATACACATCTGTATCCCAGATCCATTGATGACCATTCATTTCCCTACTGCCCAGGGGCTCAATATACATCCTTAATGACCAGACTGTTCCTGAACACACCTTTACAATCTACTCCAGTCTGCACCTTCATGTCACATCCCAGAAGCCCGGCTTTCAGCCTATTGATCATATCCTATCCATTCCACCTGTTATGGCTATGATTCCATATTTCTACTGATCAAATCTTTATCCACTCAAATCTTACATGTATGTTACAGGTGGGCGCTCAGGCGATTGTAGACGAAGTGCTCAAGGAGCTTGGAAGTGAGTGGCAGCAGGGAGATGGGTCTGAGGTTGTTCAGGTTTGTGGGGTCCAGGGAGGGCTTTTTGAGTATGGGGGTGATGTGCGCATGCTTTAGGGGGGAGGGGAATGTGCCAGTAGAGGGAGAGATTAAAGATGTGAGTGACGGAGCAAATGATGGAGGGGGAGGGTGACCGGAGGAGTTGTATGGGGACAGGCTCTAGGAATGTACAATATAGATGTAAACTGATGGCGCTATATAAGTACCTGGAATAAATAATAATAATACACCCAGATCATCGATGACGAGGAGGAAGGTTCGGTCACAGATGATTGGTCCATCTATAGCAGGGACAGGAGCCGGGACCAGGAATAGGAGATCCACCTGACTTACCCGTGTGCTCTGACATGGAGAAGATCCCATGCTGGCCCTATGGTGGCCGTGTGTTCAGGATGGAGACCGACAATCACCGGAACTTCTAGAAGCAGATCTAAAATGGCTGAAAGGAGGAAAGTGTTCCCGAGACAGGAATTGACACCAGACAGGAAGTGACCTGGAGGTGGTGACACTAAACAGGAAGTGACTCAACAGATTTATACAGAGGCTGCAGTATGGAGAGCAGACACTAGAGGGTATTGGTCCAAAAAAGCTGAATAGCGTAAAACAACAGGGAAAAAACCTGATAAGCAAAAGATGATGGCGGCTCGTAAACTTCTGTTATGAATAAAAACACAGTTATCACATTACAGTGAAGTGGATTAGATTTTTGTCCTCCATTTTGTTGTAGCCCGCCTGTCCCTCCTCCGGCGGCCATTTTCCCTTAGTCTGATATCAATGTTTGTGCAGTTATCACATTACAGTACAGGGGATTAGATCTCCTGCCTCCATTTTGTTGTAGCCCTCCTGTCCCTCCTCCGGAGGCCATTTTCCCTTAGTCTGATATGAATGCTGGCACATTTTGTCCCCTGATATTAGACATTAGCCGGGTGATTGTATACACACAGCGGGCAGATCTCAATCAATGTCACCCACTAGTCTATACTGTCACGGGGTTGGCCAGCCAATCATGTGGCTCCTATTCTGTCCTTCCAATGACCATTCCTAGTACATAGGACTCATCTTCCATACTACATTCATGATACAACAAGATGGAAACTCCCAATATACAGAGAAAATCTCCCATAAAATACATAGAAATCACATCTGCCCTAAAGGGCCATAAACATAAGAAGATTGCCCCCGACGCCCCCAGATTCATCTACAATACTAGCCAAGGTGTCATTGGTCCCCCTAATACACGGATAGTACCCCAATCCTGCATTCATACATGTGACAATACACCATGGATTCCTCCCGCTCTATATTATGTCTCCATACAAATCAGTTGCCATCCAATCCATCCATCTCACAAAAGCTCCAATACCCAGCAAATGTTTCCGTCTCCTCCTAGTAATAACCATGTGATCTCCATGAGAATAAAGCGCCAATTTGTGTCCTGATCCCCTCCCCCTACTCAGGATGTACACCCCTTCATGGCCACGCCTCTTTATGTAACTGACAATTGCGCGGTCGTGCAACACTGCACCCAAACTAAATATCCGTCCTTTCTTCACATAAATAGAGCTTTCTGTCGGTGGGATGTCATCACCTGCGCGCTTTTTATTTTTCACGCCATAAACAAAAAAAGACCAAAAATTTTGAAGAAAAACAATAGTTTTTACTTTCGGCTATAAAATATATAAAGTAACCTCAAAGTTAGTTAGAAATTTTGGCCAAAATGTCTCCCGCTCCATGTTGTCCTCAAATACAACTCCAACCTCCATGCTGCTATGCAAACCTACTACAACTCTCATCAAGACCCTCTCATCCAATCCTCGTCACTCTTCTCTACCCTTAATTCCTTACTCCGCCCCCCACTGCCTCCGCCCACCAACTTACTTACTGCACAGGAGATTGACAGTCACTTCAAGAAGATGGACACAATTCGTGACGAGATCTCCAGTGTCAAGCTTCCTCCTCCAACCAACATACCAGACCCAACACCAAACTCAAGTGTCACGGTGTGCCAGGCTGTGCGCTCTCCCTCCTCTCAGCTCCACCCACCTCTCCCCCCTCTCATCATGTCACGGCCCTTTGAAGCCGGGCCATCCAGGATGAGAGGTGTGACTCCTGTCACCTCTCTGTCTCTATCCAGAGCAGCTGGAGGGGGAGAGATAGTTCCCTGCGGTGAGGTTCACACCTCTCCAGCCATCCAGCAGGAGAAGGGAAGGACCCCCCGCAGTGATGTTCCAGGCCAAGGCAGTCAGCCCAACACCGCATGGCCCTGGTGAGTACAGCGCTGGCACAGGAGTTTCCCGCTCCTGCACTCGTCGACTGACAAAGGCCGTACTCTCGTGAGCGTGGCCCATGTCATGGGGGTGTGCTTCGTTGCCGGGAAATGCAGCACGTCGCCCCACGGTTGCCAGGATGACTGGGAGCGTCCTACACTGGTCTTAAGAAGGCCGGTGGGGAGCGTCCCAGGTCGTTCTGTCCGCTACACAGCTGCTTGGAGGTCTGCGGTGAGGCAAGACCCCCACAGCCACTCTGCAAAGACCCCGGGATCGGGAGGATTATTACCAACTGACACTCTGCAGTAATACCGGGATCGGGAGGATTATTACTTGCTGACACTCTGCAGTATTACCCTGGATTTACAGTATTATTACCCGCTGGGCAGGCTGCCATACTCCAAGGACTGCTTTGCTGTGGGCCCCACAATACTCTGCCTAATACTCTGGGGCCCGGATTACCTGCTGTTGTTGTGTGCTAGGACTACCTGCTGTGGGCCCCACGATACTCTGTCTAATACTCTGGGCCCGGATTATCCGCTGCTGCCGTGTGCTAAGACTACCTGTTGGGGGCCCCACGATACTCTGCCTAATACTCTGGGGCCCGGATTACCCACTGCTGCTGTGTGCTAAGACTACCTGTTGGGGGCCCCACGATACTCTGCCTAATACTCTGGGGCCCAGATTACCCACTGCTGCTGTGTGCTAGGACTACCTGCTTTGGGCCCCACGATACTCTGCCTAATACTCTGGGGCCCGGATTATCCGCTGCTGCTGTGTGCTAGGACTGCTTTGCTGTGGGCCCCACGATACTCTGTGCAAAAAAAAAATATATATATATAATATTTCAAACATAAGTCCTTATTTTCCCAAAAGGATTTTCAAGACAATGTTCCAAAATGTGCTTCCACCTGATCACCACGTGACACATCATATTGACCGCACTCACCAGATGGAGGTGAGTAATAAGCCTCATAGGATATAAGGGATCCTATAGCCCCTCAAGAGGAACTCAAATCTCCTTCTTCACCCTGCTTAGATACAGCAATCGACTCCACTCCAGGATCATCCCAGCAGTCCTATGAGGACAAAAAGCTAGTTTTGCCTTTTTATAAGGCAAAACCTGAGGTGAGGCATAATAAAATCACACTGCAGTGGATTATGGGAGCGGCATTGCACCATCATAATTTACATTGAAAGAGGACTGTCTATGAGCACTTTTCATATATATTGTTTTTTCACTATCACTATTTACTATTGTCACCAGCACAGTATGCGGTATTTATTTATGGTGTTATAAGCAGAAGATAATTGTATTTTATACACTACATATAAGTATATATATCATTTTATTATTTTTTCTTTTTTTTTTTTTTTTTTTACTTTGGATTGTCATTTGAAATAGTGAATATTGTAATTATTTATACACAGGAGCGCGGCACAATTTATATATTTAATCGACTCCACTCTACTTCTCCATGGAATCCTCAATCATGTGCAAGGAAAGAAAGGCTACATAGTGTAATCCTGCCACTCAATACCATAGAGATCCATAGAATAAGGACACTCACATGTTTCATACAATAACAGGCCTTGTTTAGTAGCCTCAAAGGCTTCAAAGGAACAAGATTCCAAATTGTAAATATAGGGATCTCACGCTTTAAGAATCACTGTAGAGGATGACCAGCTTTCCACCTCTAAGATGGCCGCTTGAACCGCAAAAGACGGCGTGCGTTCCAAATACCGTGCGGTCCAACGTCACTTCCGGTATTTGGAACGCACGCCTTTGAGGCTACTAAACAAGGCCTGTTATTGTATGAAACATGTGAGTGTCCTTATTCTATGGATTTCTATGGTATTGAGTGGCAGGATTACACTATGTAGCCTTTCTTTCCTTGCACATGATTGAGGATTCCATGGAGAAGTAGAGTGGAGTCGATTGCTGTATCTAAGCAGGGGGAAGAAGGAGATTTGAGTTCCTCTTGAGGGGCTATAGGATCCCTTATATCCTATGAGGCTTATTACTCCCCTCCATCTGGTGAGTGCGGTCAATATGATGTGTCACGTGGTGATCAGGTGGAAGCACATTTTGGAACATTGTCTTGAAAATCCTTTTGGGAATTGGGAATAAGGACTTATGTTTGAAATATTATATATATATTTTTTACATTTATTTATTTGTGATTGTTTTTTATTTAATTTTTGCGCTGTTTTTTTTGTGTTATTCATTATTGGTGGTTTTCACTGGTGCACAGCTGCATAATTGTACACTTTCTTTGATTGGCGCTGGAATTTTTTAGTTTGCCCACGATACTCTGCCTAATACTCTGGGGCCCGGATTATCCGCTGCTGCTGTGTGCTAGGACTGCTTTGCTGTGGGCCCCCCCTATACTCCGCCTAATACTCTGGGGCCCGGATTATCCGCTGCTGCTGTGTGCTAGGACTGCCTGCTTTGGGCCCCACGATACCCTGCCTAATACTCTGGGGCCCGGATTATCCGCTGCTGCTGTGTGCTAGGACTGCTTTGCTGTGGGCCCCACGATACTCTGCCTAATACTCTGGGGCCCGGATTATCCGCTGCTGCTGTGTGCTAGGACTGCTTTGCTGTGGGCCCCACGATACTCTACCTAATACTCTGGGGCCCGGATTATCCGCTCTGCTGTGTGCTAGGACTACCTGCTTTGGGCCCCCCTATACTCTGCCTAATACTCTGGGGCCCGGATTATCCGCTGCTGCTGTGTGCTAGGACTGCCTGTTGTGGGCCCCCCTATACTCTGCCTAATACTCTGGGGCCCGGATTACCCGCTGTTGCTGTGTGCTAGGACTGCCTGTTGTGGGCCCCCCTATACTCTTCCTAATACTCTGGGGCCCGGATTATCCGCTGCTGCTGTGTGCTAGGACTGCTTTGCTGTGGGCCCCCCCTATACTCCGCCTAATACTCTGGGGCCCGGATTATCCGCTGCTGCTGTGTGCTAGGACTGCCTGCTTTGGGCCCCACGATACCCTGCCTAATACTCTGGGGCCCGGATTATCCGCTGCTGCTGTGTGCTAGGACTGCTTTGCTGTGGGCCCCACGATACTCTGCCTAATACTCTGGGGCCCGGATTATCCGCTGCTGCTGTGTGCTAGGACTGCTTTGCTGTGGGCCCCACGATACTCTACCTAATACTCTGGGGCCCGGATTATCCGCTCTGCTGTGTGCTAGGACTACCTGCTTTGGGCCCCCCTATACTCTGCCTAATACTCTGGGGCCCGGATTATCCGCTGCTGCTGTGTGCTAGGACTGCCTGTTGTGGGCCCCCCTATACTCTGCCTAATACTCTGGGGCCCGGATTACCCGCTGTTGCTGTGTGCTAGGACTGCCTGTTGTGGGCCCCCCTATACTCTTCCTAATACTCTGGGGCCCGGATTACCCACTGTTGCTGTGTGCTAGGACTACCTGTTATGGGCCCCCCTATACTCTGCCTAATACTCTGGGGCCCGGATTACCCGCTGTTGCTGTGTGCTAGGACTACCTGCTTTGGGCCCCACGATACTCTGCCTAATACTCTGGGGCCCGGATTATCTGCTGTTGCTGTGTGCTAGGACTACCTGCTGTGGGCCCCACGATACTCTCCCTAATACTCCGGGGCCCGGATTATCCGCTGTTGCTGTGTGCTAGGACTACCTGTTATTGGCCCCCCTATACTCTGTTGAATACTCTGGGGCCCGGATTACCCACTGCTGCTGTGTGATAGGACTACCTGTTGTGGGCCCCCCTATACTCTGTCGAATACTCTGGGGCCCGGATTACCCGCTGCTGCTGTGTGATAGGACTGCCTGTTGTGGGCCCCCCTATACTCTAATTCTCTGGGGCCCGGATTACCCGCTGTTGCTGTGTGCTGAGGAGGGTCGCCCCCTGCTGTCGTCTGCTGTGAGCCAGGACATCCCTGCTGGACCCGTGAGTGTCTGCACCCGTTTTATTCCCCTATGGACCGTCCATGAACTCTCCCCCCTTTCTCTTCCCTGTTTGGATTACAAAGTGCCAGAGACTCTGACTTTGCCCCCTGGGGCTGGATTACAATTGTTTTGGGCCCTCTCCCTGCTCTTCCCCTACACTGGGCACTGAGACGCTACCTGCTGACCCCAATTGAGTGATTGTCATCTTTCAATGAAGCTTTGTGTGTTTATCAGCTGCTCTGTGTGTTCTGTCCTGCCCCCCCTCCCCGTCACAGGGGGTGTGTACTGTCCTGTCCTGGTATTTGGGGGTGTTTGTCCTGTCCTGCCTACCCCCCGTCACAGGGGGTGTGTACTGTCCCGTCCTGGTATTTGGGGGTGTTTGTCCTGGTATTTGGGGGTATTTGTACTATCCTGGTATTTGGGGGTGTTTTTGCTGTCCTGGTATTTGGGGGTGTTTGTCCTCTCCTGGTATTTGGGGGTGTTTATACTGCTCTGGTATTTGGGGGGGTTTGTACCGTCCTGGTATTTGGGGGTGTTTGTCCTGTCCTGGTATTTGGGGGTGTCCCGTCCTGGTATTTGAGGGTGTTTGTCCTGTCCTGGTATTTGGGGGTGTTTGTGCTGTCCTGGTATTTGGGGGTGTTTGTACTGTCCTGGTATTTGGGGGTGTTTGTGCTGTCCTGGTATTTGGGGGTGTTTGTACCGTCCTGGTATTTGGGGGTGTTTATACTGCTCTGGTATTTGGGGGTGTTTGTACCATCCTGGTATTTGGGGGTGTTTGTCCTGTCCTGGTATTTGGGGGTGTCCCGTCCTGGTATTTGGGGGTGTCCTGGTATTGGGGGTGTCCTGGTATTTGGGGGTGTCTTGGTATTGGGGGATGTCCCGGTATTGGGGGATGTCCCGGTATTGGGGGTGTCCTGGTATTTGGGGGTGTCATGTCCTGTTATTTGGGGGTGTCCTGGTATTGGGGTTGTCCTGTCCTGCTATTTGGGGGTGTCGTGGTATTTGGGGGTGTCATGTCCTGGTATTTGGGGGTGTCCTGGTATTGGGGGTGTCCTGTCCTGGTATTGGGGGGTGTCCTGGTATTGGGGAGTGTCCTGGTATTGGGGGTGTCCTGGTATTTGGGGGTGTCCTGGTATTGGGGGTGTCCTGGTATTTGGGGGTGTCCTGGTATTGGGGGTGTCCTGGTATTGGGGAGTGTCCTGGTATTGGGGGTGTCCTGGTATTTGGGGGTGTCCTGGTATTGGAGGTATCCTGGTATTGGGGGTGTCCTGGTATTGGGGGTGTCCTGGTATCTTAGCCCCCCAGAAATGTGCTGTGCAGTGAGAAGTACAAGCTGTGTACACCCCATGATCTCCCCATAGTCTGCAGACGATATAACGGTCACACACAGCAATCAATATCCACTTATTGGGGTCCTTTTCCCATAAACATGGAGCGGGAGACATTTTAGTGAAATTTATAACTAACTTTGAGGTTACTTTATATATTTTATAGCCGAAAGTACAAAATATTGTTTTTCTTCAAAATTTTTGGTCTTTTTTTGTTTATGGCGTGAAAAATAAAAAGCGCACAGGTGATGACATCCCACCGACAGAAAGCTCTATTTGTGTGAAGAAAGGACGGATATTTAGTTTGGGTGCAGCGTTGCACGACCGCGCAATTGTCAGTTACATAAAGAGGCGTGGCCATGAAGGGGTGTACATCCTGCGTAGGGGGAGGGGATAAGGACACAAATTGGCGCTTTATTCTCATGGAGATCACATGGTTATTACTAGGAGGAGACGGAAACATTTGCTGGGTATTGGAGCTTTTGTGAGATGGATGGATTGGATGGCGACTGATTTGTATGGAGACATAATATAGAGCGGGAGGAATCCATGGTGTATTGTCACATGTATGAATGCAGGATTGGGGTACTATCCGTGTATTAGGGGGACCAATGACACCTTGGCTAGTATTGTAGATGAATCTGGGGGCGTCGGGGGCAATCTTCTTATGTTTATGGCCCTTTAGGGCAGATGTGATTTCTATGTATTTTATGGGAGATTTTCTCTGTATATTGGGAGTTTCCATCTTGTTGTATCATGAATGTAGTATGGAAGATGAGTCCTATGTACTAGGAATGGTCATTGGAAGGACAGAATAGGAGCCACATGATTGGCTGGCCAACCCCGTGACAGTATAGACTAGTGGGTGACATTGATTGAGATCTGCCCGCTGTGTGTATACAATCACCCGGCTAATGTCTAATATCAGGGGACAAAATGTGCCAGCATTCATATCAGACTAAGGGAAAATGGCCGCCGGAGGAGGGACAGGCGGCCTACAACAAAATGGAGGACAAAGATCTAATCCACTGCACTGTAATGTGTATAACTGTACGAACATTGTATTAGACTAAGGGAAAATGGCCGCCGGAGGAAGGACAGGTGGGCTACAACAAAATGGAGGGATATCTAATCCACTGTAATGTGATAACTGTGCATACATGGACAATAGAAGTTTACGAGCCGCCATCGTCTTTTGTTTTTCATTTTTTTCCCTGTTTTATGCTATACAGCTATTTTTGGAACAGCACCATCTAGTGTCTGCTCTCCATGCTGCAGCCTCTGTATAAATCTGTCTGGAGTCACTTCCTGTCTGGAGTCACTTCCTGTCCAGTGTCACTTCCTGTCCCGGGAACACTTTCTTCCTCTTAGCCAATTTAGATCGGCTTCCAGAGGGTCCTGTGATTGTCGGTCTCCATCCTGAACACACGGCCACCATAGGGCCAGCATGGGATCTTCTCCATGTCAGAGCACACGGGTAAGTCAGGTGGATCTCCTATTCCTGGTCCCGGCTCCTGTCCCTGCTATAGACGGACCAATCATCTGTGACCGAACCTTCCTCCTCGTCATCGATGATCTGGGTGTATTATTATTATTTATTCCAGGTACTTATATAGCGCCGTCAGTTTACATCTATATTGTACATTCCCATCAGTCCCCGCCCCCGAGGAGCGTACAATCTAAGGGCCCTAACTCACATTCATACATACACATACTAGGGACAACTTAGGAGACAATTCACCTCCCAGCATGTCTTTGTAGTGTGGGAGGACACCCGCGCAGGCACAGGGAGAACATGCAAACTCCAGGCAGGTGGTGCCATGGTTGGGATTTGAACCAACAACCCGAGTACTGCCAGGTGGAAGTGCTAACCACTCAGCCACTGTGCTGCCCCGTGCTGTATATATCTCAGCATCTACTTCTCAGTGTTGGTTTCCTCCTCATTGCCGGCCATTAAATGGGCCTCAGAATGGCTCCGGTATTCCCTCCTAGGAAGGACATTCAGGCTGATCTCCCACCATGTTCCTCTGATGTGTCCGAGACAGAATAACAGGAGAGACACCAGGAGAACCCGCTGGGACCTGACACTCCGAGAACCAGAGTTATGGTGGAGTATAGACCCTTCCTGAGATACTCCTCCCTGGGAACGGTCATAGCTCCGTACTCCTCTCCTGTACATACCCATCACTGTCATACCTCCGTACTCCTCTCCTGTACATACACATCACTGTCATACCTCCGTACTCCTCTCCTGTACGTACCCATCACTCTCATACCTCCGTACTCCTCTCCTGTACATACCCATCACTGTCATACCTCCGTACTCCTCTCCTGTACGTACCCATCACTGTCATACCTCCGTACTCCTCTCCTGTACGTACCCATCACTGTCATACCTCCGTACTCCTCTCCTGTACGTACCCATCACTGTCATACCTCCGTACTCCTCTCCTGTACGTACCCATCACTCTCATACCTCCGTACTCCTCTCCTGTACGTACCCATCACTCTCATACCTCCGTACTCCTCTCCTGTACGTACCCATCACTGTCATACCTCCGTACTCCTCTCCTGTACGTACCCATCACTGTCATACCTCCGTACTCCTCTCCTGTACATACCCATCACTGTCATACCTCCGTACCCCTCTCCTGTACGTACCCATCACTGTCATACCTCCGTACCCCTCTCCTGTACGTACCCATCACTGTCATACCTCCGTACTCCTCTCCTGTACATACCCATCACTGTCATACCTCCGTACTCCTCTCCTGTACATACCCATCACTGTCATACCTCCGTACCCCTCTCCTGTACATACCCATCACTCTCATACCTCCGTACTCCTCTCCTGTACATACCTATCACTGTCATACCTCCACACTCCACTGTCATACCTCCACACTCCTCTCCTGTACATACCGATCACTGTCATACCTCCGTACTCCTCTCCTGTACATACCGATCACTGTCATACCTCCGTACTCCTCTCCTGTACATACCGATCACTGTCATACCTCCGTACTCCTCTCCTGTACATACCGATCACTGTCATACCTCCGTACTCCTCTCCTGTACATACCCATCACTGTCATACCTCCACACTCCTCTCCTGTACATACCCATCACTGTCACACCTCCACACTCCTCTCCTGTACATACCCATCACTGTCATACCTCCGTACTCCTCTTCTGTACATACCCATCACTGTCATACCTCTGTACTCCTCTCCTGTACATACCCATCACTCTCATACCTCCGTACTCCTCTCCTGTACATACCCATCACTCTCATACCTCCGTACTCCTCTCCTGTACATACCCATCACTGTCATACCTCCGTACTCCTCTCCTGTACATACCTATCACTGTCATACCTCCACACTCCACTGTCATACCTCCACACTCCTCTCCTGTACATACCGATCACTGTCATACCTCCGTACTCCTCTCCTGTACATACCGATCACTGTCACACCTCCACACTCCTCTCCTGTACATACCCATCACTGTCATACCTCCGTACTCCTCTTCTGTACATACCCATCACTGTCATACCTCTGTACTCCTCTCCTGTACATACCCATCACTCTCATACCTCCGTACTCCTCTCCTGTACATACCCATCACTCTCATACCTCCGTACTCCTCTCCTGTACATACCCATCACTGTCATACCTCCGTACTCCTCTCCTGTACATACCTATCACTGTCATACCTCCACACTCCACTGTCATACCTCCACACTCCTCTCCTGTACATACCGATCACTGTCATACCTCCGTACTCCTCTCCTGTACATACCGATCACTGTCACACCTCCACACTCCTCTCCTGTACGTACCCATCACTGTCATACCTCCGTACTCCTCTTCTGTACATACCCATCACTGTCATACCTCTGTACTCCTCTTCTGTACATACCCATCACTGTCATACCTCTGTACTCCTCTCCTGTACATACCCATCACTGTCATACCTCCGTACTCCTCTCCTGTACATACCCATCACTGTCATACCTCCACACTCCTCTCCTGTACATACCCATCACTGTCATACCCCCACACTCGTATTCGTATCTGTGATGGCATAGTCTACCACTGTAAGGACATTGACGAGTGAAGGCCTCGTATCTGTGATGGCATAGTCTACCACTGTAAGGACATTGACGAGTGAAGGGTTCATATCTGTGATGGCATAGTCTACCACTGTAAAGACATTGACGAGTGAAGGGTTCACATCTGTGATGGCATAGTCTACCTCTGTAAGGACATTGATGAGTGAAGGGTTCATATCTGTGATGGCATAGTCTACCACTGTAAGGACATTGATGAGTGAAGGCCTCGTATCTGTGATGGCATAGTCTACCACTGAAAAGGACATTGATGAGTGATGGGTTCGTATCTGTGATGGCATAGTCTACCACTGTAAGGACATTGATGAGTGATGGCCTCGTATCTGTGATGGCATAGTCTACCACTGCAAGGACATTGACGAGTGAAGGCCTCATATCTGTGATGGCATAGTCTACCACTGTAAGGACATTGACGAGTGAAGGCCTCATATCTGTGATGGCATAGTCTACCACTGTAAGGACATTGACGAGTGTAGGCCTCATATCTGTGATGGCATAGTCTACCACTGTAAGGACATTGATGAGTGAAGGGTTCATATCTGTGATGGCATAGTCTACCACTGTAAGGACATTGATGAGTGAAGGGTTCATATCTGTGATGGCATAGTCTACCACTGTAAGGACATTGACGAGTGTAGGCCTCATATCTTTGATGGCATAGTCTACATCTGTAAGGACATTGACTAGTGAAGGCCTTATATCTGTGATGGCATAGTCTACCACTCTAAGGACATTGATGAGTGAAGGCCTCACATCTGTGATGGCATAGTCTACCACTGTAAGTACATTGACTAGTGAAGGGTTCATATCTGTGATGGCATAGTCTACCACTGTAAGGACATTGACTAGTGAAGGGTTCATATCTGTGATGGCATAGTCTACCACTGTAAGGACATTGATGAGTGAAGGGTTCATATCTGTGATGGCATAGTCTACCACTGTAAGGACATTGATGAGTGAAGGCCTCACATCTGTGATGGCATAGTCTACCACTGTAAGGACATTGATGAGTGAAGGCCTCATATCTGTGATGGCATAGTCTACCTCTGTAAGGACATTGACGAGTGAAGGCCTCATATCTGTGATGGCATAGTCTACCACTGTAAGGACATTGATGAGTGAAGGCCTCATATCTGTGATGGCATAGTCTACCACTGTAAGGACATTGACGAGTGTAGGCCTCATATCTTTGATGGCATAGTCTACATCTGTAAGGACATTGACAAGTGAACGCCTTATATCTGTGATGGCATAGTCTACCACTCTAAGGACATTGATGAGTGAAGGCCTCACATCTGTGATGGCATAGTCTACCACTGTAAGTACATTGACTAGTGAAGGGTTCATATCTGTGATGGCATAGTCTACCACTGTAAGGACATTGACTAGTGAAGGGTTCATATCTGTGATGGCATAGTCTACCTCTGTAAGGACATTGATGAGTGAAGGCCTCATATCTGTGATGGCATAGTCTACCACTGTAAGGACATTGATGAGTGAAGGGTTCATATCTGTGATGGCATAGTCTACCACTGTAAGGACATTGATGAGTGAAGGCCTCATATCTGTGATGGCATAGTCTACCTCTGTAAGGACATTGACGAGTGAAGGCCTCATATCTGTGATGGCATAGTCTACCACTGTAAGGACATTGATGAGTGAAGGCCTCATATCTGTGATGGCATAGTCTACCACTGTAAGGACATTGACGAGTGTAGGCCTCATATCTTTGATGGCATAGTCTACATCTGTAAGGACATTGACAAGTGAAGGCCTTATATCTGTGATGGCATAGTCTACCACTCTAAGGACATTGATGAGTGAAGGCCTCACATCTGTGATGGCATAGTCTACCACTGTAAGTACATTGACTAGTGAAGGGTTCATATCTGTGATGGCATAGTCTACCACTGTAAGGACATTGACTAGTGAAGGGTTCATATCTGTGATGGCATAGTCTACCTCTGTAAGGACATTGATGAGTGAAGGCCTCATATCTGTGATGGCATAGTCTACCACTGTAAGGACATTGATGAGTGAAGGGTTCATATCTGTGATGGCATAGTCTACCACTGTAAGGACATTGATGAGTGAAGGCCTCACATCTGTGATGGCATAGTCTACCACTGTAAGGACATTGATGAGTGATGGGTTCATATCTCTGATGGCATAGTCTGCCACTGTAAGGACATTGATGAGTGAAGGGTTCATATCTGTGATGGCATAGTCTACCACTGTAAGGACATTGATGAGTGATGGGTTCATATCTCTGATGGCATAGTCTACCTCTGTAAGGACATTGATGAGTGAAGGGTTCATATCTGTGATGGCATAGTCTGCCACTGTAAGGACATTGATGAGTAAAGGGTTCATATCTGTGATGGCATAGTCTGCCACTGTAAGGACATTGATGAGTGAAGGCCTCATATCTGTGATGGCATAGTCTGCCACTGTAAGGACATTGATGAGTGAAGGGTTCATATCTGTGATGGCATAGTCTACCACTGTAAGGACATTGATGAGTGAAGGCCTCATATCTGTGATGGCATAGTCTGCCACTGTAAGGACATTGATGAGTGAAGGGTTCATATCTGTGATGGCATAGTCTACCACTGTAAGGACATTGACGAGTGAAGGCCTCATATCTGTGATGGCATAGTCTACCACTGTAAAGACATTGACGAGTGAAGGGTTCATATCTGTGATGGCATAGTCTACCTCTGTAAGGACATTGACGAGTGAAGGGTTCATATCTGTGATGGCATAGTCTACCACTGAAAAGGACATTGATGAGTGATGGGTTCGTATCTGTGATGGCATAGTCTACCACTGTAAGGACATTGATGAGTGAAGGGTTCGTATCTGTGATGGCATAGTCTACCACTGTAAGGACATTGACGAGTGAAGGCCTCGTATCTGTGATGGCATAGTCTACCACTGTAAGGACATTGATGAGTGATGGCCTCGTATCTGTGATGGCATAGTCTACCACTGTAAGGACATTGACGAGTGTAGGCCTCATATCTGTGATGGCATAGTCTACCACTGTAAGGACATTGATGAGTGAAGGGTTCATATCTGTGATGGCATAGTCTACCACTTTAAGGACATTGATGAGTGAAGGGCTCACATCTGTGATGGCATAGTCTACCACTGTAAGGACATTGATGAGTGAAGGCCTCATATCTGTGATGGCATAGTCTACCTCTGTAAGGACATTGACGAGTGAAGGCCTCATATCTGTGATGGCATAGTCTACCACTGTAAGGACATTGATGAGTGAAGGCCTCATATCTTTGATGGCATAGTCTACATCTGTAAGGACATTGACAAGTGAAGGCCTTATATCTGTGATGGCATAGTCTACCACTGTAAGTACATTGACTAGTGAAGGGTTCACATCTGTGATGGCATAGTCTACCACTGTAAGGACATTGACTAGTGAAGGGTTCATATCTGTGATGGCATAGTCTACCACTGTAAGGACATTGATGAGTGAAGGCCTCATATCTGTGATGGCATAGTCTACCACTGTAAGGACATTGATGAGTGAAGGCCTCATATCTGTGATGGCATAGTCTACCACTGTAAGAACATTGACGAGTGTAGGCCTCATATCTTTGATGGCATAGTCTACATCTGTAAGGACATTGACAAGTGAAGGCCTTATATCTGTGATGGCATAGTCTACCACTCTAAGGACATTGATGAGTGAAGGCCTCACATCTGTGATGGCATAGTCTACCACTGTAAGTACATTGACTAGTGAAGGGTTCATATCTGTGATGGCATAGTCTACCACTGTAAGGACATTGACTAGTGAAGGGTTCATATCTGTGATGGCATAGTCTACCTCTGTAAGGACATTGATGAGTGAAGGCCTCATATCTGTGATGGCATAGTCTACCACTGTAAGGACATTGATGAGTGAAGGGTTCATATCTGTGATGGCATAGTCTACCACTGTAAGGACATTGATGAGTGAAGGCCTCACATCTGTGATGGCATAGTCTACCACTGTAAGGACATTGATGAGTGATGGGTTCATATCTCTGATGGCATAGTCTGCCACTGTAAGGACATTGATGAGTGAAGGCCTCGTATCTGTGATGGCATAGTCTACCACTGAAAAGGACATTGATGAGTGATGGGTTCGTATCTGTGATGGCATAGTCTACCACTGTAAGGACATTGATGAGTGAAGGGTTCGTATCTGTGATGGCATAGTCTACCACTGTAAGGACATTGACGAGTGAAGGCCTCGTATCTGTGATGGCATAGTCTACCACTGTAAGGACATTGATGAGTGATGGCCTCATATCTGTGATGGCATAGTCTACCACTGTAAGGACATTGACGAGTGTAGGCCTCATATCTGTGATGGCATAGTCTACCACTGTAAGGACATTGATGAGTGAAGGCCTCATATCTTTGATGGCATAGTCTACATCTGTAAGGACATTGACAAGTGAAGGCCTTATATCTGTGATGGCATAGTCTACCACTGTAAGTACATTGACTAGTGAAGGGTTCACATCTGTGATGGCATAGTCTACCACTGTAAGGACATTGACTAGTGAAGGGTTCATATCTGTGATGGCATAGTCTACCACTGTAAGGACATTGATGAGTGAAGGCCTCATATCTGTGATGGCATAGTCTACCACTGTAAGGACATTGATGAGTGAAGGGTTCATATCTGTGATGGCATAGTCTACCACTGTAAGGACATTGACGAGTGAAGGCCTCACATCTGTGATGGCATAGTCTACCACTGTAAGGACATTGATGAGTGATGGGTTCATATCTCTGATGGCATAGTCTGCCACTGTAAGGACATTGATGAGTAAAGGGTTCATATCTGTGATGGCATAGTCTACCACTGTAAGGACATTGATGAGTGAAGGCCTCGTATCTGTGATGGCATAGTCTACCACTGTAAGGACATTGATGAGTGATGGGTTCATATCTCTGATGGCATAGTCTGCCACTGTAAGGACATTGATGAGTAAAGGGTTCATATCTGTGATGGCATAGTCTACCACTGTAAGGACATTGATGAGTGAAGGCCTCATATCTGTGATGGCATAGTCTGCCACTGTAAGGACATTGATGAGTGATGGGCTCATATCTGTGATGGCATAGTCTACCACTGTAAGGACATTGATGAGTGATGGGTTCATATCTGTGATGGCATAGTCTACCACTGTAAGGACATTGATGAGTGATGGGTTCATATCTCTGTTGGCATAGTCTACCTCTGTAAGGACATTGATGAGTGATGGGCTCATATCTGTGATGGCATAGTCTACCTCTGTAAGGACATTGACAAGTGAAGGGTTCATATCTGTGATGGCATAGTCTACCACTGTAAGGACATTGATGAGTGAAGGCCTCATATCTGTATCAAGATTAATAATTTCTACATCAACATTGATCTCTTGATAAAATCATACATCTTGGGAGGCCTGCGTTAAGCCTGCCTGGTCCTAAATGCCAGTCTGGTGTTCCACACCTAGGAAGCCAACGCCTTTGTTTAAACAACGAGCCCTGCCACAACCCGCACTCCTACAAGCCTGCCCTGGAGTTGGAGAGACCTGAGCATTGACACCATGGTCTATGGAGGTGTCCACCGGAAAACAAAAGCAAAGTCTATCCGTGAAGTGCTATCCTGGGCATCCTCTAAGATGGTGGATCCGTCATCTTCCTAGGCCCATGCACCACACTCTCCCAAACAGAATCAGAAGCTACAGGAGGAAGAGGGAGAGTCAGATGTAGACTTCTAATCCCCCTTGTTATCTCCACTCACGGCTCCAACAGATATTCATAAGCAGTTGGAGAAGATGTTACACCAAGCACTTAAACAGACTTCTGACCAGATAATTGACCACTGGTCCAGAGATCCGCAAGCTAGGTCAGCGCACAGCAAACCTTGAGCAGAGAACAGATGACTTAGAAGCCTGTCTTGGCAATCATACTGAGAAACTGGAAGCCCTCCGTGGGGAGAACTTGTCCCTCCAGACCTGCCTAGAAGACTTTAAAAACAGGGCACGCCATTTTACACATATGGGGTATACATGAGTCAGTCAAAGACCTACAATCCACTGTGAAATCCCCCTTCCAAGAATTGGCACTGTCAATTGCCACAGAATGCCTTGAGATGGATCATGTCCACAGAGCCCTGGTACCACGCAAATCTGAAGGCCCTCCATGTGACTTGGTCACAAAATTACATTTCTATAGTACCAAAGAGCAACTACTACATACTGCACGACAGAGTGAAACTTTGATCTTCCATGTACATACCTACCAACTATTTGCTGACATTTCGAAACTAATACTCTCCAAATGTCTAGCTCTGAAGCCTCATCTCCAGGTCCGGCAATGCCACCATATCACCTACACATGGGAGTTTCCATTTTTTCTTCACTTCACATACCAGGGTTCGAAGCATGCCTGCAGAACCTCAGAAAACCTTCTAGCAGTCTTACAAGAGCTACACCTGACCTCCTCTTCATCACCATCACACACCAGACCAACTGTGTCGCTCTGCTTTCTGTTCCTCCCGGAAGACATCCAATTCCAATCAAGATGGCAATCACAGGGAACCCATAAGAGAGGTTGCTTTATATCTCCTGCTATGGATCCTGTCGACTCAGAGAACTGATGGACATCCAATAGCCCACATTACCTACTTCACCCCCCTTCTTACTTTTATTTCTAGCAGTATGCTAAAACTTGGGTCTATTTTGATTTTCATTTTTGATCCTCCAACCATTGGGGCATGGTCAGGTACCCAGTGACCCTGTTCTGCTTAAGTGGTGTGATCTGCAGTCCTTCCCACAAACCCCTATTTTTCTTATTCCCCACATTTCCCTTCCTTCCTACGTCCACCACTAATCCCCTACCTTGATGACCCTCTCCCCTTCCCTACCACATATCCATCCCCTTTTATCCAACCTTCCCACCCCCTCCCCAAAATATCTCCTGGCAACGTTTATTGAACTACCTTGCCTCATGGTCATTCAGAGAATCCCACCAAACCTCTATATTTAGGCAATCCAGCCTTCCCATCGTATGGCAGCTGGATGCTGTTCTTTTTCTATGAAACATTTCTTGCATATCTCCAAAACACCACGAGTTCCATAAGCAGATTGTGTTAAAATATTGCTTTGAAGTTCCTCAGATCTACTACTAGTTACTAATCTTTGGTTCCTCCTTGTTACCTTACCTTGAGAACCGTGTTAAAATATATTTAGTATAGAGGCATGGTCTGCCGCGGCTGGAAGATGGCCGCATAGAGAGAGAGCTCCCGCCGGCCGGATCCCTCTGCATCGCCGTACGACGGAGCGGGGTGAGAGGGAGCTGTCACATTATGGGGAAGTCGGACCGGAGATCATCCGGTGCCCGTTCGCGCTCCCCACGGAGCCAGGGAGGTCAGGGGAGACACATACAGGAGCTCTTCCGCTCCCAGCACCAGAGAGAGGGGCTGCAGCCATCTCCTTCTCCTGTTTTTACCCCTCTCTTCAGCTGCTGATATGCCTAATCCTCCCTGCTCTGACATGCAGGCTGCTCCTGACACCATGCCTCAGCATGATGTCCCCTCTGCATCACAATCTCTGTCCCTAAGGGATCTTCAGGCTGTGGCCGCTGACATCAAGGCCACCATGACTGCCACGCTTACTGCAGCTTTGGGAGATCTACATGATGATTTAAGGGCCATGGGTTCGCGATTGGACCGGGTGGAATCCGCATCCAGGCAAAACGGTTCCGCCATTGTTGAAATACAGCATAAGTCAGCGATACACGCTTCAACTATCAGAGAACTCCACAGGAATATTGAGGATTTAGACAACCGTGGCCGCAGGCGTAACATCAGGATCCGCGGTCTCCCAGAATCAGTAGAAAATACAGATATTCCCAGGGTGGTGAGGGCCATATTCAATGACCTCCTTGATCGCCCGCCAGCAACCCCGATTGACATCGAACGTGTGCACAGAGCGATCCGTCCCAGGAGGGGGGATGTAGACCCACCCAGGGATATCGTTTGCTGCCTAGTAAGTTTTCTGCTCAAAGAAGATATCCTCCGGTGTGCTAGAGACCGAAGGCGCCTTCTACACGGGGGAACAGAAATACAACTGTTTCAGGACTTATCCAGCACCACCCTGCGCCAACGGCGCGCTTTACGCCCTCTTCTGGATACGCTCCGATCACGTAACATTCCTTACAGATGGAGGTTCCCCTTCTGCCTCTCTGTACAAGCTAGCGGTCGTTCTCACAACCTGCGAACCCCTGAAGAATTGCCCTCTTTCTGTGCCTCCATAGACATCCCACTGATTGACCTGCCTGATTGGTTCAGCTCCATGAGACTACCGCTAACCCAGGATCTGAGGACAGTGCTATGGAATGGCACGGCCAGTCTCATCGTAGAGGGCGGATGCCCCCATCGACTCCTCCGAGACCCCCCATGGGGGACGCCACAGTCACCTTCAGCCCGACGGCCTCTCCGGTGCACAGGAAGCCACGGCGCGAAACCTAATGGTCCGGGATCCTCCCTCAATACTGCTACTTCGGTGCATTCCTTACTAAGTGTTTACGTTCTATTACTATTTCACTCTTTCTCTCATCCACTTGCCCCGAAAGTTCCAGTTACTCACTTGCTCATTGATCAATGCCCGTCAGACTCATACTTTACTGCCCTTACTACTTATCTGTCAAGATTGCAGCCTGTGCTTCATGGGACTCTGTCCCTGCCCTGTGCGTAACTATTGGGCCTCCGCAGTTCCTCCCTGCCTGACAAGGGGTCGGGCGTTGGCCACACTCTAGCCGACTCATCCTCCCATGAAGGGGTACAGTCTCTGGGCTCCGCCTTGCTAATTGTCACCTAGTTCTCCACATCCCACATCGAGTCCTCCACCTCCAGTTGGTTATCACTTTGTGCCTTCCCCCAGCCTTCTATGTCATATCACCATCCGGATGCATCCTGTTCGATCAATGTCCTCCAGCCTCGTCTTCATGGCAAGCCCTGAACTTCGCCTTCACGTCTTTGCGGATGTCCTGCTGCTCGTTTGGGGCTGTTCGGTGGTGCGTTGCTCGCCCCCTCCACAGGCATTGGAATGCTCGGCCTTCTCAATTCTTCAGAAGAGATTCCTGCTCAATTCGTAATGTATACTTTTATGTGGGACTATGTCAGTGACTCTAAATTTCCACTGGGGGTGGGTTGAGGGGAGGTGGATATTGTATGCAGGGAAGGATAACTGCGTTTTAGGGGAAGGTAATTGTCAGTGCAATCAGCGGAATCTGACTGTTTGGATGAGCATCACCTCTCCCCGCCACCTGTTAGACATTCCAGAATGGAACCATATCAGTCTCTCCAGCCCAGCTTTCCCTTTAACTTGGCCGAAGAGGTATACCTGGAGAGCCTGCGTGCCTTTGACCATCCCCTCACGCATTCTCCTCCTCCCCACCTTTAAGCCATTCCGAGAGAGGTGATGCTTGTCCCCTTTGTTTCCCTGGGGGCACCAGATACTATATTTGTGTGTGGGGGGAGGGGGGTTCCTGTTTATTATTTAGCCCCTTGGATACCTGTATATTTTTGGGATTGATGACGGGTTTTGATCTTAAGGGGTTTAGTTGGTAACTGATTGCTGATCGGGGCTTATTGTCATTTTACCTGTTTTTGTCATGATCACTCATGGTTTTGCTATTGTTGACTCGTTATGTTCTTGCTTGTGATGTGGTTTGCCTGTAATATTTGTGGGGGTCCTTCGCTATTCTCAGTTTAGCGAGGAGACCCTTTACTGTCTCGCGCTCGCCTAGGCCGTCCTTCCCTTTACGCTCACTCTGTATGTGCCTTGACACTTCTTATATGCTACATGCAGCTAGACCCCTTGCTTGGCAGCATTTCGCTTATGTTACACCTATTACCATCACCCAGGTCTTCGTCTTATGCATGTCGCACAACACTTCATCCTCCACGGATGATCGGTAACCCAACCTCCTATATACTCCACCCCTGCGGACTCCTGACACCACTTGCGTCTCTCGAACCCCGCCCCCTTGTTCCTGTCCTTTTTTTACATAACTTCTCATAGGGGGCCACCGGCCGGCGGACGCGCATTTCCTGGTTCTACGCCGACCTCGTTCCCCACACAGTGAGCTCGGTGAGCTTCCACTGACCCCTTTTTTCCGGCTACTATCCTAATCACTTTCCTGAACTTCTTTTCCATCACCTTTGCGCTCCTCTCCCTTTTCTCCAACCTTTTCCTCTCTTCCTGTTTCTCTTTCTCTCACGTGGAATAGCGGGTCTGTTCCTCAAGCCATATAATATCTATATCCCTCCCTTTCTTTTTTCATATTCTTGATTCCTGTTCCCCCCTCCTCCCTCCCTTCCCTCCTCTTTCCTCCTTCCTTTCCCCCCCCTCTTTTTTTTTTTTCTCTTTCTCCCCCTCTCCTCTTTCCTACCCTTCAGATCCTCGGCATACTGAGGCATCGGACTTAGGCTCCGCCATCCAGCAGCCATGCTTTCTTCCACCTCACAGACGGGACATTTGTCTCTGAAACTCCTTTCACTTAATGTCAAAGGCCTGAACACACCCGAAAAGCACTCCATGCTCCTCTCTTACACAAACAGAAAGCGGATGTGGTCTTTCTACAAGAAACGCACTTTCGCCAAGACTCCATTCCAAAGCCATTTCAATTTCCACTTCCCCACGGTCTTCCATGCTACCAACCCCCTGGCTAAGTCTAAGGAGGTTGCGATTTTGTTCGCCAGACACCTTCCGCTCCAAGTAACCGATTCCTTGGTGGACCCTGAGGGTAGATACCTGTTTATAAAGGGAGTATTCGCTAACAGACCTATCACATTCGCCAATGTATATGCCCCCAATATTAAACAGGTCTCCTTCACGCGCTCACTCGTCTCTGCTCTAGCTGCTTTCCAGGAAGGGTTACTGATACTTGGAGGCGATCTGAATGTCCCTTTGAGCCCTCTGCTAGACTCCTCCTCGGGATGTTCTTCTTTACCCTACAAGGCTCTCGGGCAAATACATATACAATTACAGCTTCTACAATTACATGACACCTGGCGTACACTTTACCCCACTGTTAAAGATTATACTTTTTTCTCCCCGCCACACAACAAGTATTCTAGGATCGACTACTTTTTTTTGTCGCAACCAGATCTTCCCCTCCTCCATGCTGCTACCATAGAACCGATGGTCCTTTCTGATTATCATCCCATCACCATGACTTTACGGTTCCCCAATCTCGCACCCGCGCTCCAAATACTGGCATCTGGACACTTCCCTCCTTGTGGATGCCGCTATTATTCAAGAGCTCCGCTCTAATATGACTGAATATTTTTCTTTGAATAGCTCTTCGGACACCTCTCCCATCACACGATGGGAGGCCCACAAGTGTGTCATCCGGGACATCCTCATAGCCAATGCGTCGAGACGTAAGAAAGCCAAACAGGAGCGTCTGAAGCTCCTCTCAGATAGGATCCGCTCCTTGGAGAAAGTTCACAAACAGACTCTGGCTGCGTCGACCCTTTCGGAACTAACGAATACACGCACACAACTTCTCACGGAACTGGGTAAGGTGGTTATAAAAAGATACATCCTTTCACATAAGCTGTATTATGAGTTCGCAAATAAGAGCGGGAGGTTTCTAGCCAGAGCTCTTCGTGAGAAACGGGCCAGCATGACGGTACATAAAATCAGAGGCCCTGATGGCATTGAGGCTACATCCAATCCCGATATTGCTGCCCATTTCGAACGCTACTATAAATCTCTATACAACCTCCCTCCGGAACGTCCCCCTATACATTCAGACAAATCTAGAGCTGCTTTGATCTCTGAATTTCTCCATCTCTATGGCTCACCCGCCCTCTCCGAGGATCTGGTTCACGCTTTGGAAAAAGATCTCACCTTAACTGAACTGCAGTCCGCGGTGAAGCAGATGAAACCGGGGAAGAGCCCGGGCCCTGATGGTTTTACAGTAGCCTATTACAAATCTTTTCTAGACATATTGGGTACTCCATTTCTTTCTGCTTTTAACACTCTCGCTCAACCTTCAAGGCCGCCTAACCACCTGTTGGAGGCTCACATTACAGTTATCCCCAAAGACGGGAAGGACAACACCCAGGTCTCTAATTACAGACCCATTTCCTTGCTGAACGTGGACGTCAAGCTTTTGGCGAAGATCATTGCTAATGGTCTTCTCCCCTTGCTTCCCTCCCTGGTCGACTTGGACCAAGCAGGATTTATCCCTGGTAGAGAGGCAAGGGACAACACTATCAAGGCCCTTAATCTCAACCAGTGGCTCCGTAGGTCTAACTCTCTGGGTTTTTTCCTCTCCTTGGATGCAGAAAAGGCCTTTGACAGGATTGCCTGGGATTACTTGAATGCGTCTTTAGTAGCACTGGGTATGGGTGAGAAGATGCTTAACTTTATAATGGCCCTCTATTTTGCCCCTACTGCCCGGGTCCGGGTGAACGGCCATCTGTCAAACTCCTTTCATTTACGGAACGGCACACGTTAGGGATGCCCCCTCTCCCCGCTCTTGTTTGTCCTATCCCTTGAGCCCCTGCTACGGAAAATTTGTTTAAACCCCGACATTAAAGGAATCACGGTAGCAGACAAGGAATATAAGCTCGCAGCCTACGCGGATGATATTCTCTTGTTCCTGGCGGACCCTCACACCACCCTTCCGAATCTACTGAAAGACTGTCAGGGCTCCCAGGTATGACCAGAGGTGTGTGACTGAAGCAGGGAAACGCAGACTTCAGATATGTGATTAACAATGTAATTTATTAACACTAACAATACAAACATAAACGCAGTGCAATACTAAACATAATACAGTGCAAACAAACCCAACCAAACCACCCACAGATAACAGTACATACAAGCAAGCGTCGTCAGGCAGGCCGGGTCAATATCAATTGGGCAGGTAGGTACAGGGGGAGCAAGCGGAGATGGGTCGGGGTCACAGGCCAGGTTCAGCAGGTAGCAAGCAGCGTAGTACAGAGGGTCAGGCAGAGGGATGGTCAAGGTCACAAGCCAGGGATCAGAACAGGTAGCAAGCAGCGTAGTACAGAGGGTCAGGCAGAGGGATGGTCAGGGTCACAAGCCAGGGATCAGAACAGGTAGCAAAGGAACAGAAAAAGGAAGCAGGACAGATACAGGGCCCAGGACAAACACAACACCAAGGCAGAGTCTGCAAGTCTGGCCATCCCTTAAATACACCAGTATCATCAGTTCCAGGTGTTAGCTGGCTGAAAGGTTGAGTCTCTGATTGCTGGGAGCATCCGCTGGCCAGCCCTGGTACTGCAGATCAAAAGGCAGGTGAGTCCCACCATTGCTGGCCAGTCCATTCCTGACAGTACCCCCCCCTCAAGGAGCGGCCTCAGGACGCTCCAAACAGTCCTAGCTGGGAAAAATGTTCCACCGCCCGGGTCTGGTAACTGGCGGGATATCAAAGACTGGCACACCGGGCAGGACTCCGGGCAGCGGTACACCGGGCAGGACTCCGGGCAGCGGTACACCGGGCAGAGGCACATCGGGCTGGACTCCGGGCAGAGGCACATCGGGCTGGACTCCGGGCAGAGGCACACCGGGCAGAGCCACACCGGGCAGAGGCACATCGGGCTGGACTCCGGGCAGAGGCACATCGGGCTGGACTCCGGGCAGAGGCACATCGGGCAGGACTCCGGGCAGAGGCACATCGGGCAGGACTCCGGGCAGAGGCACATCGGGCAGGACTCCGGGCAGAGGCACATCGGGCTAGACTCCGGGCAGAGGCACATCGGGCTACCAGGCGAAGCAGCAGGCAGCGGGCCACCAGGCGGAGCGGCAGGCACCGGGCCCCCGGGCGGAGCGGCAGGCACCGGGCCCCCGGGCGGGGCGTCAGGCCTCGGGCCCCCGGGCGGGGCGACAGGCCTCGGGCCCCCGGGCGGGGCGACAGGCCTCGGGCCCCCGGGCGGGGCGACAGGCATCGGGCCCCCAGGCGGGGCGACAGGCATCGGGCCCCCAGGCGGAACTACAGGTCTCGGGCCCTCAGGCGGAGCGGCGGGTGCCGGACCCCCAGATGGAGCGACAGGCCTCGGGCCCCCAGGCGGGGCGACAGGCATCGGGCCCCCAGGCGGGGCGACAGGCATCGGGCCCCCAGGCGGGGCGACAGGCGCCGGACCCCCAGGCGGAACTACAGGTCTCGGGCCCTCAGGCGGAGCGGCGGGCGCCGGACTCCCGGGTGGAGCGACAGGTCTCGGGCCCTCAGGCGGAGCGACAGGTCTCAGGCCCCCAGGCGGGGCGGCGGGCGCCGGACCCCCAGGTGGAGCGGCGGGCGCTGGACCCCCAGGCGGAGCGACAGGTCTCGGGCCCCCAGGCGGAGCGGCGGGCACCGAGTCACCAGGCACGACAGTGGGCTCCGAGTCAACTGGCATGACCGCTGGCACTAGGTCAGACATTGGATCGTCTGGCTGGACAGCGGGCATCGGGTCACCAGGCATCAGGTCATTTGGCTCGACAGCGGGCACCGCGTCATCTGGCAAGGCAGTGGGCTCCGAGTCAACTGGTATGACCGCGGACACTGGGTCAGACATTGGATCGTCTAACTGGACAGCGGGCATCGGGTCACCAGGCATCAAGTCATTTGGCTTGACAGCGAGCACCGCGTCATCTGGCAAGGCAGTGGGTTCCGAGTCACCTGGCATGACCGCGGGCACTGGGGCAGACATTGAATCGTCTGGCTGGACAGCGGGCATCGGGTCACCAGGCATCAGGTCATTTGGCTCGACAGCGGGCACCGCGTCATCTGGCAAGGCAGTGGGCTCCGAGTCAACAGGCACGACAGTGGGCACCGGGTCATCAGGTACCGGATTGTCTGGCTCGACAGCAGGCATCGGGTCACCAGGTATGACAGCGGGCACTGGGTCACCAGGCATCAGGTCATTTGGCTTGCCAGCGGGCACCGCGTCATCTGGCAAGGCAGTGGGCACCGGGTCACCAGGCATTGGATCGTCTGGCTCGACAGCGGGCATCGGGTCACCAGGTATGACAGCGGGCACTGGGTCACCAGGCCATTTGGCTCGCCAGCGGGCACCGCGTCATCTGGCAAGGCAGTGGGCACCGAGTCACCAGGTACGACAGCGGGCTCTGAGTCAATTGGCACGACAGCGGGCACCGGATCAGGTACCGGATCATCTGGATCAACAGCGGGCATCGAGTCAACTGGCCTAATAGGATCGTCAGGCTGGATCAGTTCATCATGCTGGGTAGAGGCATCAGGCTGAATGCCGGCGTCCGGCTGAGTAGAGGCTTCAGGCCGAGTAGAGGCTTCAGGCCGAGTAGAGGCATCAGGCCGAGTAGAGGCATCAGGCCGAGTAGAGGCATCAGGCCGAGTAGAGGCATCAGGCCGAGTAGAGGCATCAGGCCGAGTAGAGGCTTCAGGCCGAGTAGAGGCTTCAGGCTGAAGAGAGGCATCAGGCTGCATACAGGCATCAGGCTGAAGAGAGGCATCAGGCTGCGTACCGGCATCAGGCTGAGTAGAGGATTCAGGCCGAGTAGAGGATTCAGGCCGAGTAGAGGCTCCAGGCCGAGTACAGGCATCAGGCTGCGTACAGGCATCAGGCTGCGTACAGGCATCAGGCTGCGTACAGGCATCAGGCTGAGTAGAGGATTCAGGCTGAGTAGAGGCTTCAGGCTGAGTAGAGGCTTCAGGCTGAACCACGGAAGGCAGGTTCTCAGACGGCAGGCTCACCGGTTTGGATACTGGCAGGATGGTATTGGTTGGAAAGAATTTTCGCTTTTTTCTGGTTTTAACTACTGGAGCACTGCAAGTAAACGCAGGTCTGTAAACGAATGGAGCAGCTGGAGACAGAAAAGAACTGGAGGATGGAACAGGAGAGGGAGCAGTTGCTACATAGGGCTTTTTTACAGGGTTAAAGGCAGGATAGGTGCAGCGAGTGGGAACAGGGTACTGACATGCGGTAGATAGCCAAGTATACTGGGCTGTAACTGGAGGAGCTGGTGGGAATACAGGAGTAGAGTTAGAAGCAGGACTGGGTCTTTGTAAGCTGACTGAGGCTGGGTGCAACAAGTCTGTCCATGTCTGCAGTATGGGTTAAACAAAGCTGAGCTTACACAAAGCCTGTCTGGTCAATGACTGCACTGCGTTTATACAATCTCTTAGTGTCTGTGGTGAACATGTGGAATAACGCTCCAGAAAGTAACCCACATCATCCTCTAATAACCACACCAGGGACTCTACCTGGTCTGCACTAAATGGTGGCAAAAATTCATCCCTGCATTCGGGGGTACCAGATGAAACCAACTCCGCACAAACCTCAATCAATGGCTGCACCTCAGAGAACACTGTGCCCTGATCTACTAGAACATGAGCGAGCCGTATACATTCTAGCAGTTCATCCCGGGGATACTCCTTCAGAGTCTGATAAGCATACTCCCTGTCATCAAACACTAGCAGATATAAATACACAACCTCATCCAGATCCATCCTTCCCAGCAACAAGCCAAGATGGCTTCCCTGTGCAGCCACTTCTGGTCAGGATTGACCTTGGTGTAATGTCAGGGCTCCCAGGTATGACCAGAGGTGTGTGACTGAAGCAGGGAAACGCAGACTTCAGATATGTGATAAACAATGTAATTTATTAACACTAACAATACAAACATAAACGCAGTGCAATACTAAAACATAATACAGTGCAAACGAACCCAACCAACCACCCACAGATAACAGTACATACAAGCAAGCGTCGTCAGGCAGGCCGGGTCAATATCAATTGGGCAGGTAGGTACAGGGGGAGCAAGCGGAGATGGGTCGGGGTCACAGGCCAGGTTCAGCAGGTAGCAAGCAGCGTAGTACAGAGGGTCAGGCAGAGGGATGGTCAGGGTCACAAGCCAGGGATCAGAACAGGTAGCAAGCAGCGTAGTACAGAGGGTCAGGCAGAGGGATGGTCAGGGTCACAAGCCAGGGATCAGAACAGGTAGCAAAGGAACAGAAACAGGATGCAGGACAGATACAGGGCCCAGGACAAACACAACACCAAGGCAGAGTCTGCAAGTCTGGCCATCCCTTAAATACACCAGTATCATCAGTTCCAGGTGTTAGCTGGCTGAAAGGTTGAGTCTCTGATTGCTGGGAGCATCCGCTGGCCAGCCCTGGTACTGCAGATCAAAAGGCAGGTGAGTCCCACCATTGCTGGCCAGTCCATTCCTGACAAAGACTTTGCCTTTTTCAGATACTTGTAGAATTTTAAAATTAATATTTCCAAATCAGCCGCCCTTAATATTACCTTGTCTGCTGAGCTAGTCTCTGCTTGTGAGGCCCAATTCCCATTTCACTGGGAAAGGGACTCCCTAACTTATCTCGGTATCCAGCTCACTAGCAACCTTGACGACCTATATGTGAAAAACTTTCTTCCTGCTCTTCGCTCTATGTAAGAAGACCTCAATAAATGGCACCGTCCTTGTTTCTTGTGGTTTGGAAGGGCAGCGATTATTAAAATGAATGTACTTCCCCGTCTCCTGTATCTCTTCCAAACATTACCAATTCACTTACCTCTTGCTTTCTTTGCTTCTTGCAAAAGATTGTGCTCGCTGTTCCTATAGAGCCACAAACGTCCGCGTATTGCCTACTCCCAATTAACCCTCCCTAAGCTCAGAGGGGGAATTGGATTTCCTGATCTTCACCGCTACTATTGGGCTTGTCATCTTTCCCGGATAGTCGATTGGCACGTCCACACTGCCTCTAAAGACTGGATATCTATAGAAAATGCTTGCTCACCCTTCCCCCTGGCATCGATCCCTTGGCTTTCACCGAAACACACGCCCCAGGCTCTTCTCACTCACCCTTTGGTGGGGCCTACTTTAAAAAATTTTCATTCAGCTTGTAGATCTGCATCCATCTCCGAAACATCCAACCCTCTGACCTCCATTCGCCTCAACCCTGACTTCCCCCCTGGAATGCATAAAGACTTTTTAAAGAAACACTGGCCACACAAACAGATCCTAGTGAAACATTTTCTCCACAAGGGCAAGGTGAAAACACTCTGAGAATTGCTTGAAAGCATGGGTATTCGCAAATTCCCTTCCTGGGCATATTTCCAGATTAGACATTATTTGCTCTCTCATAAACCCCCCCATAATTGGTACCGCTCTCTTACCCCATTTGAATCTGTATACGCGAAGGCTGAACCGCGAAAACATCTGATCTCGGAGATCTACCCACTCCTAGTGGAGAGTCGGTCTTACAACTCCTTTCCCTCATGTCAGGCCTGGAAGAAAGATCTTAAGGTTGACCTATCGGACTCAGACTGGGACCTGATATTCCAATACTCTCATAAATGTTCCCTCAATGTCTCGACACAAGAAAACCGCTACAAAATAGCCTCTAGATGGTACCGAACTCCCTTCGAAAATTCATCATTTTAACCCCACCTTTCCCAACAGTTGCTGGAGATGCGGGACCTCTGACGGGTCCTTTCTTCGCATATGGTGGTCTTGCCCGATTCTTCAACCATTTTGGCAGGAGGTCCATAGGTTAGTAGTGTCTATAACTACCTTGCCCTTAGCTTTCTCTCTGGCTCAATTCCTCCTCCATCACTCTTCCCTTCCCAGGGCTCAGTACTTTAAATCATTAGTCATGCACATGGTCAACGCAGCCAGACTCTGTATTCCGGTTCTGTGGGGCTCCACATGCTCTCCCTCTATACATGATTGGATCACCCGAGTGGGTAAAACGGCGGACATGGAAGAACTGGACTCGACACTCCTACAGAATTCTCCCATATATGGGCCTGCTGGACCCACTTTCGGACTACCCCGGAGTATCGATCCCTCTTGGACCAATCTGACTGAACCTGACTTTGCCTTCCTGATGGTGTTATTCAGTTGGCAATTGCCCTGATGGGTGTCATCATATTCCTTCCTGCGTTCCACCCACATTCACTTGACGCAGATGATAACTTAGATTCCACCCACTCCCGCTACTGTTTGTATTGAGGATAAGATATTTTTGGCGGTCATCCCCTCCCTTACTTTACCCTCCCCATGTGCTTCCCCCCCCTCTTTTTTTTTTTATTTTTATTTTATTTTCCTTCCTTCTTTCTCGCCTTCTCTCTTCTCCTCCTCTCGTATGCTCACACACGTTTCGGACAATCCCTCTAGTAGAATACTGAGTACGCTGTCGGCATCATCTCCCTTACTTCATTAGCAGTCCTCACAACAATTTACTCCGACATTTGCGTTTGGACAACTCCATCATTGCAATCTATAGTATTGACTCTTACCTAGGTATCGTATTTACTCCTCTCCCTTCTACAGATTCTTACCTCAAGACACTATGGTAGGAGGCCAGATGTCTCCATATTTCCAGCACTGGATCAGCATACCTGAATATTACAGGCACAACCCTGTCGTGGCCTAGTTCATGTTAGCTAAACCTTCTACTAATAGCTGAACAACAAAATAACAAACGGATCACCCTTTCATCCAGCTGTGGTCTAATGCTGTTTAATGCCCATGATACCCAGCCAAGCATAGCCTCTTTGAACAATGCATACACTTACCAACTGCTTATATCTGCAGGCTGACATCTTATTCCCAATAGTCTATCCTTGGCCTGACTCCTCTATACAACAGATGTTTAATATCCTGTTTTTGGCCTCTGTGGCTTCTGAAGATGTTCACTGCTCCCCCACATTTTCCTTGGTAGCCCTGAGTTGGGCCTGCCCAGGACTGTCTTTTTCCATCCATTTATATCCCAGTGACATAGACAGATGGACAACCTACCTGTTTTCACATCATGGCCTTTTGGCCTCCTGACCTGTTTTGTCAGACATTTCTCTCTCTTTACTAACCTTGCTTCCCCCACTTTTCTCCTTTCTTTCTTATTCCTGTCCCAGGGGTGATGATGTCGCCATGATGCGACACCTACAATCAGCTTTGCATCTGTCCTTTATCATGGCTCCAATAAATATACTTACCCTGAATGTTCGGGGAATAAAAAAAGTTAAGGCCTTCAAATCCTTTGCCTCTGCCAAAGCACACGTGGTGGGCCTGCAGGAGATTCATTTTACTGCCAGCCATATGCAGAAATATCTCAGCTCTTCCTACCCACAGGTTTATATGGCTTCTGCCGCAACTAAACGCACAGGTGTACTCAAAGCTTTCCACTGCTCTACTCCCTTTACACCCAAGGCAGGGATCTGGGACCCAGAGGGCCGTTATATTTTCTAGTGGGTCACCTCCTAGACTCAGAGGTCACTATAGCTTCATACTATGCCCCAATCCCAATCCTAACTCCCATTTGCTACAAGTAATAGATTCCCAAAAATTAGGTACAATTTTACTATGTGGCAATTCCAGCCAGCTAGTTTATCCCTTTTTAGACAAATCCCCCATAACCTCTTATCCATCCACATCCTCCTTCCAGCAACAACTCCAACAACGCTCTCTCATAGACACATGGCAAGAAGCTAACCCAGCTAGAAGACACTATACATACTACTCATATCCACATAAAACTTTCTCCCACATTGACCATATATTTCTGGCTAGAGGTATGTCCCCAGCCCTCCTATCCTGAACCATCATACCTTACCCCTGGACTGGTCACAAAGCTGTCCTCTTGACCCTCTCCTCCTTAGTACCCCAACAAACTAGCACTACATGGAGTCTAAATGGCCCACCCATCCCACAGACTGGACATTGAACTAGCCATCAAAGAATACCTGACACATAACACAACTGATGACATCTCTCTCCTGACCTTTTGGGAAGCCCATAAGTCTGTAATTAGAGGAGCCTGTATCAGCCAAGCCTCACATCTCAAGAAAGGACAGCGAACAATCCATCACCGCTTAGAAACCTCATTTCACCAGGCCAACAAAGCCTTCCAATCAGACCCCTCACCTTCTCATAGATTGTCCTGGACAAGACCAGGCTAGAAATAGATGTTTTCTTGACAGAATCAGATGAAAATGTTCTACGCCAATCCAGGCATAAACATTATATGAACGCAAACAAACCTGACACTTTTCTAGCCCTGGGACTGTGAACCTCAGACCACACACACAGACTTGTCCATTTAAAGATTACAAAAACTTCACACATCAGCCATCCTAATAAAATATTACAGGTCTTCCACAAACATTCTCTACCCTTCTCTTGGTCCAGTCAATATATTCCTGATTTAGGACCCAAGCTGATGGCAGACCTCAATATTCTATATTCTGCTAACTACCCTCCTATGTTAACACACCTTACTAATCTTATGACATCCTGGTCCAAACTACCCCTCTCATGGATGGTTGTATCATGGTTGTAAAAACAAAAAGACAATTCTGCCCAAAATGTTATACCTTTTTTGGGTCCTACATATATATATATATTCCTGTTTCCTCTGCATATTACAGTGTCATGCCACCACTTATGTATGGGGCACTGTTAAACTGCATCTACCCAGGTCCATCCGTACCTTACCGAAACTTAGAGTGGTCTGGGGCTTCCGAACTTTGCAAAATATTTCCAAGCTGCACATCTTGCTCAACTCCCTAAATATCACGCAGTAAAAGTGACCCCCTCCCATGGGTCGCTATAGAGTCAGTAGATTGTGACCCCTTATCGGTTGTCAATTTACTTGTCAACATTTTATTGGGTTATAAGGGTATAGACATACAGCAGGAAGCAATAATCATTTACAGTATACGAGGAAGATGAGAACATATGGCCCAAGGCCTTATAGTAACAATATGATTATTGAAAGCTTAATAAAACAATCAGTGTAAAGAGAGGGGGGAGGAAGAAAGAGGAGAGAAAGAGAGAGAAAAAAAAAGGGGGGGGGGGGGGGGGAGGAGGAGGTAGGTAAGGTGTGAGACTTCCAGGGCAGGGAGGAGGGTGCGGGACTGGACCAGTGCTCCTGAGCAACTTCCAAGGGGGAAGGTATTGGGGAAGAAGCAGTGATTCATCGAAACCGTGAGGGAGGAAGTGATCGACCCAGGGAGACCAGATAGACAAATTTGGGGACTGTATCTGTGATGGTAGCTTCCACCTTGGCGTGTATCATAGCCTGTGTCTCCTAATTCCGGACCACCAATATGCTAAGAGAATGAGTTTTCCAAGATTTTGCTATATTTTGCTTGGCAGAGGTTGTGACCTGCAGAAGGTGCTTTAATCGGTGTTTAGGAATTGAGGGGGGTCGTAAATTGAGTAAGGCAATGTCCAGAGTTGGCGCTAGCGGTTTTTTGAGAAGGGTAGATAGCATGTGGAAGATACCAATCCAGAAGGTATGAGCTACTCGGCAGGACCACCAAGTGTGAAGGTAAGTGCCCCTCATCGCACAGCCTCGAAAAAAGTCCGAGGAATACCCCGGAGTATATTTAGCAATCCTAGCCGGAAATCAGGTACCACCGGGAGAGGACCTTGTAATTTGTCTCAACTGCTACTACATTCTGTGAGGAGGATTTAGTAGCTTGCCATATGAGGTCCCAATCCTCCTGGGCTCAGCTGGGACCAAGATCCCTCTCTCACTTGGAGACATATGAAGGGCCAGGGGAGGACTCAGATATCGAGAGTAGGGTGTAGAAGATAGAGATAAGCCCATGTCTGTGCGGATAATTCTTGCAGGCACTTTCAAAGGAGGTCAGAGACCTAACGGAACATGAAGTAGCGGAGAGGGGGGAATAGAAGTATTTTAGTTGAAGGTAACGGAAGATTTCTGAAGCGGGAAGGGAGTGAGATTCTCGAAGAGATGGGAAGGATTTGACACCAGAGTTAGTCAAAAAGTGATGGGCTCTAAGGAGGTTAGCTGAAGACCAAAGTGCAAAAGAGCGCGTAGAGAGCCAGGCAGGGGGGAAAGCCGGGTTGCGAAGGTGAGAGAGAAGAGAATTGTGGGGGTATTGAAGGGGATATCGGGATTTGAGTATACCCCAAAGTGCTACAAAGTGGGAGGAGACTGGGTTCTGGATTGTGTGATGGTCAGAAGGACAGAGCCAGAGTATGTTAGCTAGGGAGAGGGGGTCCAAGATCACCCATTGCGGAATCTCATGGGATGCATGATACTTTAGAAGTTGCACTAAGTGGGCTGCTAGGTAATATTTTGCAAAATCCGGGAGACCCAGAGCTCCCTTTTAACTTTGGCATGTGGATGGTAGTACGGGGGACTCAAGGATGAACAGGACCCCAGATATATGTGTGGACCCGGCGCTGGAGCACTTGGAGATAATGAGTCGGGACAGGTATGGGGAGAACCCTGAAATGATAGAGGATTTTAGGTAAGATGGACATTTTCACTACTGCAATTCTACCCAACCACGCCAATGGAAGAGATGACCAATTGCGCATTAGACTAGCAAGGTGGGCGAGCATTGGCAGGTAGTTAGCAGAGTACAGATCAGATAGGGAGGCCATCAGTTTAATGCCTAGGTATGGGATAGCGTGGTGGTGACACGAAAAGGGAGAACTTGTTGTAGATGGAGAGTCTCTTGAGGGGAGAGAGAAATATTCAGGACTGTAGATTTTTGGGTGTTGACTTGGAGACCCAAGATGGTGCCGAAGTCGTGTAGGAGCCGAAGTAGAGGCAGGGTGGAGGTAAATGGCGAGGTCAAAAAAAGAAGTACATCATCTGCAAAAAGGCAAGGTTTATGATGAGACCCTCCTACCTCCAAGCCTCAGATATCAGGGTTGACTCTGATCAGAAGGGCGAGGGGTTCAACGACTAAGGCAAAAAGAATTGGGGAGAGTGGGCCTCCCTGGCGGGTACCACGGGCTATCGTTAATGGGGCTGATGAATGTCCCAAGTAGCGAACCTGAGCTGAGGGAGTACGCTATAGGGATGAGATCCATGTTAGGAAGTGGGGACCGAAGCCCCAACGCCATAGAATAAAATGAAGAAAGGACCAGGAGACAGTGTCAAAGGCTTTTCTAATGTCTAGAGACAAAAAGCAAGTAGGGCTATTACGGGCATGACAAGGTGGGAAAGAAGGGCCGCGTGACGTATATTATCTTGCCTAGAGAGGATAAAGCTAGTCTGATCATTATGGATTAAGGAACCTATAATTGGGTTCAAGCGGGTAGAGAGGATTTTAGCAAGGTGCTTGACGTCAATATTTAGAAGGGAGATCGGTCTATAGTTAGACCAGGCTGAGTTGTCGGAATGGGGTTTTGGTATCATTGTGATAATGGCCGAGACTGTGTCTGAATTAAAAGGATGGCCTGAGAGGATGGCGTTGAAAGCTTTGGTAAGGATGGGGGAGAGTATGTGAGCGAACTTCTTATAGTAGGAAGCAGAGAAGCCATCTGGGCCGGGGCGCTTTCTAGGTTTAAGGTCTTTGATAGCGGACAAAGTTTCAGTTTGTGTAATCAGCTTCTCTAAAGCTTCCAGATGTTGGGCAGATAGAGTAGGAAAGGAAAGGTGGGCGAGAAGATTCTCAGCATGGGATTGGTCGAAGGGCTCCGTCGCAGTATAGCTGTGCTAAGTGTTTGTGGAAAACACAGAGTACGTACCCAGGCTGGGTTACTGGTGTAAACGCTGCGGGTGAGTTTGAGGCGAATAGGCTTGGCGATGTGATCTAATCTTCGGAGAGAGAGCTAGGAAGGTGTCAGATTTTTTCGCTTTAGTGTAGTATTTGTGGTGAGATCAGCGAAGGGAAAGCTCAGTCTGGTTAGTCAGAAAGAGGTCAAGTTCCAAACGCACTTGCTTCAATGCCTTGCGATGGGGAGGGGAAGGGTTGGTCTGAAACAGTAAATGGGACTGGTTGTAAGCCGCCTCAAGGTGGAGGCGAGTGTGCTGTCTCTCTTTACAGAGGAAGGACGACTTACTGATACAGAACCCTCAAGGACAGGTTTATTTGCTTCCCATAGCAAGAGAGGGGAGATATCTGGGGTGGAGTTTAACTCCAGGTATTCTTTAAGGTGGTTCTCGAGGTCGAGGCTATGTGTAGAATGAGAGAGTAGGTTGTCATTAATTACCCAGGAACTATCTGAAGCTAGGGGGGCCAAGGATGAAAGAGACATGAGGACTGCACAATGATCGGACCATGGAAAAGGGAGAATATCGGAGGTAAGGAGTCTAGAGGAGGTGCCGACTGTCGTGAGTATATGGTCAATGTGAGAAAATGATTTGTGGGGGTGGGAATAGAAGGTGTATCTACGCTTTACTGGGTGGAGTTCTCTCCAGGAGTCTACTAAGGAGTGGAGATTGAGAAGTTGTTGGAAGGAGTATGAAGTGGCAGGAGGAGGGGCGGTTGGGGAGATTTGTCTAGAAAGGGATAGATAGTGAGATTGGAGTCTCCGTAAATTAGCAAGGTGCCGTGTATATGGTGGTCAATAATTGTCAGCAAGTGGGATAGGAATGGAAGAGGACCCTGATTGGGAGCATAATATGGGACGATTGTGACTGGAGTATCAAGGAGTGATCCCAATAGAATGAGGTAGCGGCCTTCCGGGTCTCCAAGTTGGGCTTGGAGCAGAAAAGGGACTGTGTGATGAAATGCAATGAGGACTCCCCTACGCTTGGTGGTCACGGAGGCAGTGAAAACTTGCGGGTAGAGGGGACTGAAAAATTTGGGCGTAGAAGTACCAGAAATAAATAAGTGAGGGTAAAAAGGGTATTAAGAGGACGATCCTGGGAAGGGGGGGGAAGAAGAAAGGGAGGTAGGAAAAGGAGGGACGTCACACCGGGGAAGGAAAAAAAAAGGTGGAACCAGGAACAGTAGATGGAAGGAACAAAAAGCAACCGAAAACAACTGTCTGGCCCCCGGGACTAAAATAATACGAACAGTCCAGGGGGTCAGGAACAGCCTGAGCGGTACAAAAAAACTGTACCACATGGGCCGAAGTGGAGTGCGTAGTGGCAAGCACAGGGGAGAAACCACACAGGTGAGAATAAAAACAAACCAGTGGACACCAATCATGAAAAAAAACTGGTGTCCAGTGCTCCCATGATAGCCAAGAGGGGGTCTGGAGACTCAATCGAACCAAAGGAGAAGACACCAGGTGAACAAAAGTGGTGCAAGGAAAAGATAAAACAAATGTGATCAGCCTCGAGACCGCCAGTCAGCTAGGAGGTGCTAACATGGTAAGGGTAACTATGGGTTGAAGGACAAAATGATCTTAACAACAACAATTACAAAATTAAAGGCACAGGCTCAAGCGTGGGCTCCAACAGGGAGAGGTGGGTTGGACCGGGAGACCAACTGAGTAAAGAGGTATTAGAAGGAGAGAGGGCCTGGTGGGCCGAACAGCAGGAAGGTGGTCGTAGAGGTGGCCCCCATAAGGAGGAGGGAGGGACCTCATACAGAATACACAGAGGAGGTAGGGGTTCATGTGGAATGTAGAGAGGAAGGCCGATGTGATCAAGTCCCGAAAGTCAACAATGAGCCAGGCGAGGCTGGAGAAGGATGTAGGCGACTGGAATGGGGTTCAGTCCATGGAAACCTGCGGGGCAGGTGCCGGAGAGATGTAACATCCGCGTTTGTGGATATTAGGTGGACCCGTTGCTGAAGCGGAGTGGTGGGCTTTCTGGGGCGAACAGGAAGCAGACCTTCTGCGTGATCCCTCAGGGGTGTCCGCAAGAGTTGGAGGTGACGGAGGGCATCCAGTAGTTCCTCGGTAGATCTACAAATATAATCGCGGGATTGGTGGGAGAATCGAACAGCAAATGGAAAGTTCCAACAATACGTAATTCCATGTTGATGAAGGATTTGCAGGTGGGGTTTCATAGCCCGGTGTCTGGCAATGGTGGCGGGGCATAGATCATGGAATAGTTGGTAGGTATGTCCCTGGAAGGTTAGGGTGCCTGCATTTCGAGCCACTTGAACGATCTTTTCCTTGGTGCGGAAATAATGGAATTTAGCTATGATGTTGTGGGGAGGGCTGTTCGGTCTGCATGGGGCCAAAGCTCAGTGCACCCTATCTATTTCTAAGCGTTCAATCGGGATAGCAGGAGAGAGTTCTTAGAGTAGGGCAGTAGTCGTGGAGAGGACGTCGGTGATGGTTTCAGGAAGTCCGCGGATGCGAATGTTTCAGCAGCGGGCCCTGTTTTCGAAATCCTCAAGGCGGGAGTGGAGCGTTAGGTTTTCATCATGCAATGCCTCAAGTTCATCTGAGTATGTGTGAACAGCTGCGTCCAGGTTGTCCACCCTGTGTTCTAGCTTAGATGCGCGGACCACTAGATCACGTATTTCTTTAGATAGTTTGTCTGTGATATGTTCGGAGGTCTGCTTTAGGGTTTGGTGCAGCATTTCCTCAAATTGTTTAAGAAAGTCATAAGGTACAGGATTAATGGGGTCAGCAGTAGGTGTAGCGTTAGGTGTCCGCTGGTCATTGTCAGACTCCATGATGCTATGGTCTGGATCAGGCTGCAGAGCTGAGAAGGAGGAACTTTGTGGAACTGAAGCTGGTGGCCGTTTTGGAGGAGGCACGGACCAAGGGCTTCCTTTATGGGCCGCGCTGATGTTTTGCGGCTCCCCGGACCATTGTGGCCAGTTCCCGGGGTGCCGCTTATGGTGCGGAGGCGGTAGCGAGGATGGGGCGAGCTGGGAGTGGTGGCGAAGAGGCTGTTTCTCCCGCTGTGGTGCGGAGCCTCAGGGGGACATGTGTTCGCCAGAGATCCCGTGCATGCACACTCCATCAGTTGTCAATTTGCTATGGCTACACTCCAGAGACCATCGCTCACTCCAAAACCCAATTACTAAACACTACCTGTCTATCTGGGACAGTCTAGAGTTCTGATACACCTTACAGTCACCCCATAACCCACTCATGGCATACCTCCTCAATCCAGGCTTTTATCCAGCATGGATGCCTCCATCTTCTTTTCATGCTTGTCCTAGAGCTAGTCTAGTTCAAACTTACAATTTCCCAGCACCAGACTCCTTTATACCCTTCCAAACCCTATGTGACTCCCACAAAATATCTAGACCTGAAAGTTTTAGATATCTTCAGATCAATCACTTTTGTTCCTCCCACTTACACACCAACCCCCTCCCTCCCAGACATGACTAGGTTTGAACACATATGTAAATGTGACCCCCATGTCAGAGGTTTGATTTCCACCTTATATACACAGCTACCAGCTCCACCACCTTACACTTCATACCATATACATCCAAGTGGGAATGGGATTTAAATCTACATTTGGAAATCCTCCTCCCAAAATATATCAGCCATGGAGACTAACCACAAAACTCTCATGTCCTGGTAAAAAAGAAAAAAATCACACAGGCGGTGCAAACACCTACCACATTATCCAAGCTTTATTTTTAAAAAAATTAAAAAGACAAAAAACATACTCAGAATATGTACATGAAAAAGCGTAAAAAGCCACAGTGATGGCCCAAACTGATGTCAGAGAGTCCGACTGGTGGTGCAGTCAGCCTGCTGATGCATTTCGGGGACGTGTCCCTTTCCTCAGAGCTGAAGCCGACAAGAGTTGATGCCCTAATATATATATGTGTGACCAGTGCTGCCTATAGCAAAGACCTCTCCCCTCAGGTACCTGGTCCCTGCCCAGATTACTGCATTCATTCCATACTAATCCCTGACTTGTTTCCATGGCTGCTATGAAGCAGTTACCCACCTTCACATGTGGTGGACCTGCCCGGTTGTTCAAACGTATTGGTGCAAAATATTCCATATGCCTACAGCTCTTTATGAAGAAGTTACAGTATATATATCCATCCGGCCACTGCCTCATTTAACCATTTCAATACCGGGCACTTTTGCACCTTCCTGCCCCCAGACCATTTTTCAGGTTTCAGCGCTCTCACACTTTGAATGACAATTGCGCGGTCATACAACATTGTACCCAAACTAGAATTTTATCATTTTCTTCACACAACTAGAGCTTTCTTTTGGTGGTATTTAATCACCGCTGGGGTTTTTATTTTTTGCTAAATTAACAAAAAAGACCAAAAATTTGGAAAAAAAAACAAGTTTTCTTTGTTTCTGTTATAAAAGTTTACAAATAAATAATTGTTCTTCATAAATTTAGGCCGAGATGTATTCTGCTACATGTCTTTGGTGAAAATAACCCAAATTAGGATGTATTATTTAGTTTGTAGGAAAGTTATAGAGTTCACAAACTATGGTATAGATCTGAATATTGATCAATCCTGAAGTACTGACAGCCAATCTAATTTCTTGAGGTCCAAGAATGTCAGAATAGTACAGATATCCCCCAAATGTCAGGACGGTACAGATATCCCCCAAATGTCAGGACAGTACAGATATCCCCCAAATGTCAGGAAGGTACAGATATCCCCCAAATGTCAGGACAGTACAGATATCCCCCAAATGTCAGGACAGTACAGATATCCCCCAAATGTCAGGACAGTACAGATATCCCCCAAATGTCAGGAAGGTACAGATATCCCCCAAATGTCAGGACAGGACAGATATCCCCCCAAATGTCAGGACAGTACAGATATCCCCCAAATGTCAGGATGGTAAAGATATCCCCCAAATGTCAGGACGGTACAGATATCCCCCAAATGTCAGGACGGTACAGATATCCCCCAAATGTCAGGACGGTACAGATATCCCCCAAATGTCAGGACGGTGCAGATATCCCCCAAATGTCAGGAAGGTGCAGATATCCCCCAAATGTCAGGAAGGTACAGATATCCCCCAAATGTCAGGACGGTACAGATATCCCCCAAATGTCAGGACGGTACAGATATTCCCCAAATGTCAGGATGGTGCAGATATCCCCCAAATGTCAGGACAGTGCAGATATCCCCCAAATATCAGGAAGGTACAGATATTCCCCAAATGTCAGGATGGTGCAGATATCCCCCAAGTGTCAGGACGGTACAGATATCCCCCAAATGTCAGGACGGTACAGATATCCCCCCAAATGTCAGGACGGTACAGATATCCCCCCAAATGTCAGGACGGTACAGATATCCCCCAAATGTCAGGACAGGACAGAGATCCCCCAAATGTCAGGACGGTACAGATAACCCCCAAGTGTCAGGACAGTACAGATATCCCCCCAAATGTCAGGACAGTACAGATATCCCCCCAAATGTCAGGACAGTACAGATATCCCCCAAATGACCCCTTTTTGCAGAGTAGACAGTCCGACGTACTTCATAAGAGGAATGGCGAGTTTTTTGAAGTTGTATTTTTTTTGTCATAATTTTTCGGAAAATGAAAAAATTAAAAAAATTATTTTCACCATTTTTTTTTTTTTTTACATACTGTCACCAGTGCAGTACAGCGTCATCATATAACTGGCATGGCGGTGAACAGCGACACTGACTGGTGACAGTATGAAAAATATATATATATATTTTTTTTATTTTTTTTAAATTTGTTTATTATTTTTAATTTTTTATTACATTTTTTTTTATTTTTTTAAAGATTTTTTTCCCCATATTTTACTATGACCAAAGTAGTACAATGTTACCATAGTAACATTGTACTACTTTGGGGAAGTGATCAGTATTTTTTTTTTTTTTTTACACAATTTGCTTATAGCAAAGAATTACTTTCCTACAAGCAAGCATTTACCTGAATGACATCGATTCATTCAGGGTTTTTTTTTGTGCTTAGCTGTGATTTGGCCACAGCTAATCACATGACATGTGCATGTGATTAGCATGCACCCGGAATGCTGCAGCGTTTTTGCGTCCGCCAAACGGCCATTGGCCGGGCGGCTAATGGTTAATAACAAGCCCCAAGAAGTATACCTTATGGCGTGTCTCCAAGCTATGGATGGAAGGAAAGGGATCACCCCACCGGCAAGTGAGAAGAAGGGAGCATGAGTCAGAGCGATTCCAGTGTCAGCCAATACAAGTAAAGGGATGGATGCAGTGTGACCAAGCCCTAGTGGGCGGGGTGAGAGGCATCAGAGGGCGTGGCTAGAATGGCAGCTGAGGCCATTCCTCAACACTGGACTGGGGTCGGTTGACCAGTGTCCATTCCTTTACTTGCATAAGGCCCAAGAAGTGACACACTGGCAATTCAAACTACTCCTGTAGGTCACCACCACGGCTTAGCAAACCATAGCGAAGGCCTGGAAATCCCCCCACCTCAATACCACTGAAACTAAGAATAGTGCCACTCGAGCCACGATACATGTCAAAGTAGAAGCCGTCCTATTAGACAGAGTGCATAAAAATGAACAACTATGGCAACCATGGGTTGACCATTTCCTACCCTCAAACTCTGATGAAACCTTACTCTCTTTGTAGTCCTGAGTCCATTAGGTAACCCACTACTCAGTTGCTACTCTATACAGGCACACACCCTCCCCCCTGGGGACCTCCTCTCCTCCCCCCTTATCTGTACCCCTTTCTTCACTACTCTTGCTCTTATCTCTCCATTGCTCTCTTCCTTTTCACCTTTCCTCTCATTAGCTCTTTATCCCTTATGGGGTTTTCCCAATTGGGGGAACCTACACTATCAGTTTGAATTTTCAGTGAGGCGGACAGGTCACCCACTCGTCTGCCACTGATATCTGCATACAGGTTGAAGTACTAAATCTATACTCCCACTGTGAGAGTACCAGAAATGATATTATAGAGTATATAACATGTTTCAGTCTCTACATTCACTCCTCCCTTGATACTATAGCACTCTTATCTCTTGCTGAAGTTAAAGCAGAGCTCCACCCAAAAGGGGAAGTCCTGCCTTAAGGACCCCACTCTCCAATAAGAACTGGCACCTTTTGGGGTGGTGGAGTACCTGAAGTTGACAAGTACTCGTTCCCACTTCTGCTGCAATCACCTAGGTCAGGGGTGGGCAAACTGCGGCTCTCCAGCTGTTGTGGAACTACATTTCCCATGAGGCATTGCAAATACCAGAAGTTACAAGCATGACTCCTATGACTTGCAGAGGCATGATGGAACTTGTAGTCCTGCAACAGCTGGAGAGCCGCAGTTATCCCACCCCTGACCTAGGTGATCAGTTGTCCTCCCCCCTCCCTCCCTGTAGTATTCTGGGACAGGACCATTCACAAAGCACAGGGATACGCGCTCATGAAGCCGCAAGCTGTCACAGCTGGGTGCCCACAGTGAAGATACCGGCGCCGAGAACACAGGGCGGCCAGTGAAACGGGCTGCGGGGAGGACACCACGAGATTGCGGGACAGGTAAGTGTCCATTTTTTAAAAGTCATCAGCTGCTGTTTTTGCAGCTGCTGACTTTTTATTTTCACTGGAACTCCACTTTAATGTGTGAAGATATTATTTGTAGTGTACAAATTACAACCTGTACGTTACCTCTAAGGGTTGTACCCCTTCTGACTTACTGTTGGTGAGTCCTGCAATCACATTGTTATCAGCTCCTTGTAAAACTATTATCTCTTTCCAATAAAATCTATGAACAAGAGAAGATATGGACCCCACAATTCCTCTGTATACTCCACAATGCTCCCATGTGGACACCTCGTAAGTGGTTCTCCAGTATAGACTCCCAGTTTGGGGAACTCATATAGAAGAAGCCATCAGCTAGAATCAAACTCACTACTCTACAGTATGGTGAAGACCAAGGAGGCCTAGCAATACCAAATGCTAGACTTTATATTATAGCTGCCCAACTTCAACATCTTACCAGGTGGGACTTAGTAGACACATTAGATCCCATCCATCGATTGCTACTTCCATCAGATACAGATTTCACATCACTCTTACATTACATTACATTACATTGAGTTTATATAGCGCCAAAGGGTTTGCTCAGCGCTGTACAATAGAGGGGGGGACAATACATGAAACATTACAGCAACTACGAACAGCACACGAGGGGTAAGAGGGCCCTACTCTTTCGAGCTTACAGTCTGGGAGGGAGGGGGTAGTGGTACAGGAGGAAGTGGCTGTGGGGGATGGAGTGGTAGGAGGAATGAAGGAGAGCAGCAGTTAGGTGAGGGTGGGGTAGGCTTCCCTGAAGAGGTGGGTTTTCAGGGAGCGCCTGAAGGTGAGGAGGGAAGGTGACAGTCTGATGGATTGGGGTAGTGAGCTCCAGAGGATGGGGGAGGACCTGGAGAAGTCTTGCAGATGTGCGTGTGAGGAGGAGACCAGGGAGCAAGATAGAAGGAGGTCCTGTGAAGAGCGAAGGGTACGGGTAGGGTGGTACCTGGGAATCAGGTCGGTGAGGTAGTTAGGGGCAGTGTTGTGAATGGCTTTGTAGGTCAGAGTGAGTAGTTTGAATTTGATGCGTTGGGCGATAGGGAGCCAGTGGAGGGAGAGGCAGAGGGGGGTGGCAGAGGTGGAGCGGGTGGTGAGGTGGATGAGTCTAGCCGCTGAGTTGAGGATGGTCTGAAGCGGGGAGAGCCTGCACTGGGGTAGGCCGGTGAGGAGGGAGTTGCAGTAGTCTCTTACACTTGTTAATGGGCTTCAGATGGCACCAGTGGGAAAGGCATGATCTCTCATCTATTTATTCCAATCTTTTGACTCTTACCGAAGACTTATAGAAAGAAATGGGAAACAGAGAAACTAAGAGAGAGTGGTGGGAGGTGATTGTGACCTCCATACCTCTCATCTCTCTGTCCTCTTCACAGAAACTCAGTCATTTCTTTTGCATAGAGCTTTCAGGACTCCAGCTCAATTGTTCAGCTAGGACAGGAGGGATTTCCCCTTATGACCCCAATTGTATCGGTAATGTCGAGAATTTGATACACATGTTCTGGAGATGTCCAAAATTATTCAAAAAGTGGAACGATATGACCAGCATACATTGGTATTCAATATTCCTCGGGTGTGCCTCTTGGTCTCAATAGAGGAGGAATTATTTACACCTCCTCCTATTACAAGTCATATAGCAATAGTGAGGCTGTGTGACCATAAAAAATATTCCGATCTTGGCTATCATCTCAAACTCCCAGCAGACAACAGTGGATTGAGCAGGTGATCTCCACATTAACATGTGAAAAACGAACTTACCAACATTGTAATGTCCCCAGGAGATGTATGTCTGGCAGAAATGGCTGGATACTCCTTGTTCACTCCTAGTTAGTTCTTCATAGGCTTTTAAAATATTAGCTGTTTTAGCCCCATAGAAGGAGAACGGCCAGTTGTATCCTACTGAATGGTGACTACATTGGAGACCCATACTTGGGGTATGATCCTGTAGACACGGGCCTCATTGATCGGTGTCAGCTATCTATGTATGTACTGGGGGGAGTTACTTGCCATGTACAGCTGAATTGTTCTAGGTTGTTTCTTTTTTTCTCTGTTCATTTGTTTATAAAAGGTAAAAGTGACACCATAGACAAAGCAAGTTATTGTTCTGTATGATCTGTAACAGTGCCACAACTGCCTATACGTGAGAATGTATGACTCCATTGTCTGGGCTGAATGTTGGGAATACTGTGCGCACTTATAAACTTTCTTAATAAAATCTATTTGATTAAAAAATACTGTAGATAATGCTGTACATATTCTTTCTATTCATAAGATATATTTAGTAATGAACATTAAAAATAGAAAGCAACTTTATGTAGCCCTTTATATAGAATTCTATCTTTTTTCTTTCTCTACAGGCAGATTGATGAATCTAGTTTTCGGTCATGTTGGTCTTCATGAGTCACAGGGAAAACAAGACATATGGGTGTCTTAATTGACTGAAAGTCTTTACTGCAGTTCACTGGAGGATTCACACGGGATACAAGTCATATCTGTGTTCTAAAAGTCATGGTTTGGACCCTCTTCCACATTGATCCAGCAGGAGAAAAGTAATTTCAGTGTTCTGGAAGTGACAATGGCTTTACAATAAAGTCCAACCCAAGTATACATAAGAGGAGTCATTTCATACTACTTGTTTGGAGATTTTACAATGGAGAGAAAATATATCACACACCAGAAGGTTCACAATGGAGGGAAGCCATATCATTGTTCTGAATGTTATAATGCTTTTACAGTGAAGTTAAATCTTATCACACACCAGATTGTTCACACTGAAGAGAAGCCATATCAGTGTTCTGAATGTGATAAAGCTTTTACACGGAAGTCACAGCTTATCACACACCAGAGGAGTCACACTGGAGAGAAGTCATATCAGTGTTCTGAATGTGATAAAGCTTTTACTGTGAAATCAAATCTTATCAGACACCAGAGTCGTCACGCTGGAGAGAAGCCATATCAGTGTTCTGATTGTGATAAAGTTTTTACTGTGAAATCAAGTCTTATCACACACCAGATTGTTCACACTGGAGAGAAGTCATATCATTGTTCTGAATGTGATAAAGCTTTTACTCAGAAGTCAGATCTTATCACACACCAGAGGATTCACACTGGAGAGAAGCCATATCAGTGTTCTGAATGTGATAAAGCTTTTACACGGAAGTCAGAACTTATCAGACACCAGAGTATTCACACTGGAGAGAAGTCATATCAGTGTTCTGAATGTGATAAAGCTTTTACTCAGAAGTCAGATCTTATCCCACACCAGATGATTCACACTGGAGAGAAGCCATATCAGTGTTCTGAATGTGATAAAGCTTTTACACAGAAGTCAGATCTTATCCGACACCAGCTCATTCACACTGGAGAGAAGTCATATCAGTGTTCTGAATGTGATAAAGCTTTTACTCAGAAGTCAGATCTTATCCCACACCAGATGATTCACACTGGAGAGAAGCCATATCAGTGTTCTGAATGTGATAAAGCTTTTACACGGAAGTCAGATCTTATCCGACACCAGAGGATTCACACTGGAGCAAAGTCATATCAGTGTTCTGAATGTGATAAAGCTTTTACTCAGAAGTCAGATCTTATCAGACACCAGATGATTCACACTGGAGAGAAGTCATATCAGTGTTCTGAATGTGATAAAGCTTTTACTGTGAAGTCAAATCTTATCACACACCAGATGATTCACACTGGAGAGAAGTCATATCAGTGTTCTCAATGTGATAAAGCTTTTTCTCTGAAGTCAAATCTTATCACACACCAGAGGATTCACACTGGAGAGAAGCCATATCAGTGTTCTGAATGTGATAAAGCTTTTACTCAGAAGTCAAGTCTTATCAGACACCAGAGGAGTCACAGTGGAGAGAAGCCATTTTAATGCTCTCAATATGACAAAACTTTTACAGTTAATGCCGGTCTAATCTATCACCGGAGGATTCACAAATTTCTGCATTGATTACGTACCAGAGACTAGGATGGGGTCTATTGTCATCTTACCAAGCCTCTGAAGCCTCAGTGGGAGAGTCCATTCCAGGTTCTTCTGACTATTGATACATGATCAGCCAGGCTTGAGGTCTCCAGCTAAGCCCACCTTGTCCACTCCTCCCATTACATGTTCCATCTCCTCTCCCAATTATCAATGCCTCCTTTCCACATTTCATCTCTCATTAATATTATTATTATACAGGATTTATAGTGCCAACAGTTTGCTCAGCGCTTTACAATATAACGGGAGACAATACAGTTCAATACAAGAGGGATAGGAGGGCCCTGTATCCTCAGAGCTTACAATCCAGGAGGGAGGGGCTAGTGGTACAAAAGGTAGTAACTGTGGGGGATGGACTGGTAGGAAGAGTAGAATATTCCATTATTAGCTGAGGGCAGGATAGGCTTCCCTAAACGGAGAGGTTTTCACAGTTCGCCTAAAAGTGAGCAGAGCAGGCAATATTATTATTATTATACAGTATTTTTAAAGCGCCAATAGTTCGCTCAGCGCTGTAATAGTCTTATAAATTGGGGTAGAGAGTTCCAGAGGATGGGGGAAGCTCTGGAGACAAGCATGGGAAGAGACAAGGGAGCTAGAGAGCAGGAGGTCATGCGAGGAGCGGAGAGGACAGTTTGGGTGATATTTTGGAGACAAGATTGGTGATGTAATTTGAGGCAGAGTTATAACTGGCTTTATATGTTATTAATGTTTTGAATTTTATCCGTTGGGCAATAGAAAGCCAGTGGAGGGATTGGCAGAGAGGGGTGGCTGATACAGAACGGTTAGTAAGGTGGATGAGTCTGGCAATAGCATTCATGATAGACTGAAGAGGGGATAGCCTGCAATGAGGTCGGCCAATGAGGAGGGAGTTACAATAGTCAAGACGAGATATAACAAGGGATTGAATAAGTTGCTTAGAACGGCCGTATCTTGGAGATGTTGTGAAGGTGAAGTCTACAAGATTTGGACAGTGGATTAGGGGCTGAAAGGACAGATGGGAGTCTAGGATTACACCTAGTACCCTGGCATGAGGGGAGGGACTGATGATTATGTTATTGATCTTGATGGATAAGTCAGGGAAGAGGGCATAGGCTGGAGGGAATACTAAGAGCTCAGTTTTGCTAAGATTGAGTTTGAGGAAGTGGAGTGACATCCATGCCGATTTGTCGCTTAGTAGGTTAGTAATGCCAGAGGAGACTGAAGGGGTGAGGTGAGGAGTAGAAAGATTTGTGTGTCATCAGCATAGAGATGGTACTTAAAACCATGGGAGTAGGGGGAGGAGGTGTAGATGTAGAAGAGTAGGGGTCCAAGGACGGAACCTTGAGGGACCCCTACGGAAATAGAGAGTGGAGAGGAGGAGGCAGAGGTGTAGATAACGCTGAACGAGCTCTGTGATAGGTAGGAGGAGAACTAGGAGAGAGCAGAGTCTTGGAGGCCAACTGAGTGGAGTTTTTTGAGGAGGAGGGGTTGGTCACCCATATCAAAAGCTGCAGAGAGGTCAAGTAGTAAGAGTATGGAGTAGTGGCCATTGGTTGGGATGAGTACGGAGTAGTGGCCATTGGTTGGGAGGAGTATGGAGTAGTGACCATTGGTTGGGATGAGTACGGAATAGTGGCCATTGGTTGGGATGAGTACGGAGTAGTGGCCATTGGTTGAGATGAGTACGGAGTAGTGGCCATTGGATGGGACGAGTACGGAGTAGTGGCCATTGGTTTTAGCAGTTAGTAGATCATTAGTGAGGTTTAGTAGGATAGTTTCAGTGGAGTGTAGTGAGCGAAAGCCAGATTTTAAAGGGTGAAGAAGGTTGTTGTCGGTGAGTTAGGAGCTCAGGCGATTGTAGACTAAGCGTTCTAAGAGTTTAAAGGTAAACAAGAGCAGGGAGATGGGTCTTAAGTTGTTCAGGTTGGTGGGGTCCAGGGAGGGTTTTTTAAGTATGGGAGTGATGTACACATGCTTTAGAGGGGAGTGGAAGGCACCAGTAGAGAGGGAAAGATTGAAGATGTGAGTGAGGGAGCATAGGATGGAAGAAGAGGGTGACTGTAGTAGTTGTGAGGGGACAGGATCCAGGGGGCAGGTAGTGAGACGGGCTTCTGAGAAACCTTAGTGACCTCTTTGGTAGTAGCGAGGTCAAAAGAGGAAAGTGTTGAGGGAGGTTTAGTATAAGGTATGCTAAGTGGGATGGATGTCTGTGCAGTGGAGATGTCCCTACTAATTGTGTCAATCTTGTTTTTGAAATGATTTGCAATCTCGTGAGCAGTGAGTGAGGTACTGGGTGGAGGTGGAGAAAGCTGAGAGTAAGAAGTAGAGAAGAGACGACGAGGACTGGAAGACAAGGTATTGATGAGAATGAAAAAGTAGGCTTGTCTGGCAGCATGGAGGGAGGAATTGTATGTGAAGAAAGCAGATTTATATCGGGCGAATGCTTGGTGAGATTTGGTTTTACGCCACATTCGCTCCAGCGCACGACTATGTCGTTTAAGATCTCTGGTGTTGTCAGTCTGCCAAGGTTGTAATGGTCGGGACCTGATGCTTCGTGTTGTTAGAGGAACAAGCGAGTCTAGAGTGGATGATATTTACTGTCCTGCTGTAAAAGGTGTAAATGATCGCCCGCATGTTTCCTGTGGTAGCAGGGACTACAAACTCATATCAGGAATAGTAGGATGGGTACCAACCCAAGGGGGTCACCTTTTTGGATGTGGGGGAAGCATTTCACATGGTTTCTTTCCATTAATGACACCGACAAGGGGAGTCTCACTTCACTAACAATAGGAGAGCCAATCACAGGCCAGTAACATTTCATGGTGTCTCAATGTATTGCAGAATGTTTAATCCCCATTGGTCCAATGGATTCCTAGTCCTCCCAGATACATTGCTTTTTGTGTGGAAGGAGCACCCTAAAATGGCTTCCCTTCAATTCCACCCATAGCTGTACTTTAAGTTATGTTGCCCCTCCCCCATATCTGTAAGGGAAAGCCTCAATTTCTCCCAATACTCCCCTGGCCTTCCAGTGAGAAGAAACATTTTCTCTGGAGTGGAGATGTTTTATGCAGTGAGCCCTTCATAGACGGGATGGGGAATCTAAGTAATCTAAGATAAGTAAGATGAACCGGTGTACTGGAGTCATGGATCAGATAACCAATGACACCATTGATGGTATAGCAGAGCTGACACCAGAAGTTGCTCCATCACCTAAGGTGGTGTCACAAAACTGCATGGCGGCTGATTATCTCTCGGAAGATCAAGGTGGAGTCTTCAAACTGGTGTCAGAGAGTGTTGTACATTTATATTAGATCATGAGGATCTCAGAAGGGGATATGTACACAAGGTAAAGGAGTTCCAACAGTCACCTGGGTGGGGGGAAGTGGGATCCATTTTCTTGGATGGGTTTAGTTGGAACTTTGTTGAGTAATATGGTGGCTTTGCTTCTTAGGCCATTAGTTCCTACTATAGATTTGGTGATAATTTTTTACATTGTTGCTGTTGTGTCTTTCGCTGCCAGTTGATTTTGCTTGTTTATGCACATGATTACATTCACATTGTTAGGCCAGAAGATTATTTAAAGCCCCCTAAATATTTTTTTTTATTTTCTGAAAGCAGAGACCCTGGAGAATAAAATGGTGGTGGTTACAATTTTTTGTCACACAATATTAGCACAGCTGTCTTTGAAAAGGAAATATTTTCAGTAAAAAAACACTAACAATAATTCCAGTGCAGAAAAACACAATATATGACCCAATTTGATGAAAAATGAAAGATGAGGTTGGCATCAAGTATATAGATACCAAACATGTCAAGCTTTTAAAATGGCATGTGCTTGTGAAATGGTCACAAACTTCAGTACCAAAAATTGTCCATAGGTAATGCTTTAAAAGCCTTTACAGGTCATCAGTTTATATAGTGAACCATGAATGATGGCCCTAGAGTTATTCCTCTCCCTCTGGTGTGTGCAGAGATATGTACAATGTGTAGTGTGATTAATGGTTACATAAGTGGGCGGGGCTGGTATTAATGAGGGGCGTGTCATATGTTAATCAGTTTCTTAGCATTGATGATACGGTATAAATAGATCCTTGAAATGTAAATAATCTATCTCTTTCCTTCTGTTGTTAAAGTGTCACATATATATGATAAATAAAGTTGGATGATATTTTCTTCTTTTTTTTTCCATAAAGTTTATTAATAAACTCAGAGCATACAATAGGTCCAGGTAATACAAGGTATCACTCAGAAATACAATAGGAGGTAATACACATACAGCAAACAAAAAGATACATAGCAATACATAGGCAAAGAATCAGACGTAAGTCATCCCAGGGAAAAGAAAACGGGAAGAATGAGGACATGCGAGCGCAGGAACAGTAAAGGCATATCTGGTCTCAAGCCCTTATTCAGCATATTGGAATCACAGCACTGGCAGGTCGATGATATATAACCTCAGTTACCGAGCAGCAGAGAGCGGGGGCAGTGAGTCAAAGGTATGCATTGGAAATGTATACAGTGGGTGTGGAGGGGGGTGCAAGGGCTTGTAGGATATGGCCTTTTACTTTTGATGAAACTGAGGTAACCCACTACAGGTTGCCAGCACGTGGGTAAAGGGTTCGGGAAAGGAGATATGTAAAAGTAAAACATATGTGCAGCTGGATTGCAGGTAGGGAGTAGGGCTCCTATGCGTACAGAAGTGTACCAAAATGGAAAGGGGAGAATGAAAGCTAAACTCTGAGTAGGAAAGCAGGAAATGGGGATTAAGAATTTAAGAATAAGCATGAAAAAGAAGGGAAGAGAGGGGAAGAAGAAAAAAAAAAAAGTGGAGGGGAGGGAGATGGGGGGTTGGGGACGGGGAGGAGGTGTGGAGGAGTAGGAGGGTAGGTGAGTCACCTTTACGCAAGACTCCCAGGACATGAGAGATACGCACAACCCTGGCAGAGAATCGAGCTGGGGACAGTTGCAGGCGTATCAGGGTGCCAAGCGTAACTTGCTCCAAGCAGTACAGGACATCGAGACAAAGGACTTCAATCACAACCTTAAAAAAAACAGCCGATATATCGCAAGAAACACTACGGGGTATCAGAGAGGTTCAGAATCAATCAGCAAGGCCCATGAAAGAACGATATTCAGGGGTCATTTGGAAGCCAATCCAACAGGACCACGTATGAGAACATTTAGTAGGGTTATCCAGAGAAGAAGCAATCAGCTCTTCCATTTCAGCAATTCTGTTCAAACGTATGAACCAATCTCGCACTGCGGGGGGGGGGGTGAACAGACCCCCAGAGAACCGGTAAGCAGAGTTTAGCCGCATTAAGCATATGCATAGCCAGAGATTTGAAATATAGATGTTTGGGAAGCGGAGTGTGGTGGAGGAGGAGTTGGGCTGGAGAGAACTCAATATCAAGAGTAGACACCGAAGAAGTAATCCGATGTACCTCCTGCCAAAAGGGCTGAACCATAGGGCAGTCCCACCAGATATGAAGAAGAGATCCAACAGGAGCCCCACATCTCCAACAATTACTAGGTCTGGATGGATCAAAATGATGGATTCTAGAAGGTGTATTGTACCAACGTGTCGCCAACTTGTATCCGTTTTCTTGTGCCGAAACATTCAAGGAGCACTTATGAGAAAAGGTAAAGATTTGGTCCAAATCAGAGGAAGAAAAGTCAATGTTTAAGTCTCTTTTCCAAGCTTTGCAGGTGGGAAGTGAGTCAGAGGTTCTGTCACCAAGAAGAAGCAGATAGGTAAATGATACTAAATGCCTCCGTGGTTCAGCCTTTGAACAGAGTGACTCAAAGGAGGTGAGAGGGCGGACCCATTTATGGCGATATGCAGGAGACAGAAGAAAATGTCTGATTTGAAGATAGGCCCAAAAGGGAAAGGTGAGATCACCCATAGTACTTGCCAGGGAAGAACAAGACTTCAGCTGACCTTTGTGGAAAAAGTGGTGCGCCAATACTTGACTGTGTGGCCAATGTGCTGAATGAAAGGACTTATGCATACCGGGAGGGAAATCCGGATTGAGGCGAAGAGAAGTTAGTGGGTTGGGGGCATCGGAAATGGAGGCCGATTTACAGGCTAAGCGAAAGGTTTTAAGGGAAGGACCGATTATTGTATGTAGGAGGAGGTCTTGAGGAATGTGTTTGGTCAGAAGCCACGGGATCGATGCCAAGGGGGAAGTGGAGCAAGAGTCTTCCAGCTGGACCCACGCTTTGGTGGTAAAGTGAATATTCCAATCAATTATCCTAGTAAGATGGCAGGCCCGATGGTAAAGTTGCAGGTCAGGTAGTCCAATCCCCCTTTGGATTTGGGGAGCACAAGTTGGGAGAAAGAAATACGTGGCCGTTTATGATTCCAGAGAAAAAGAGAGCACATTCTTCTGCATGAAACGAAAAAGGCGGGTGGTAAATGGATAGGTAAGGTTTGAAATAGATAGAGGAGGTGCAGGAGGATATTCATTTTTAGTATAGCAGCCCTACCAAACCAGGAGAAGCATTGGCGATGCCACCTAGTTAGGTCTGCTCGGATGGCACCAAGGGTTGGAAGAAAGTTTTTGACATCAAGATCAGAGAGGTTACTCGTAAGCTGTATTCCCAGATAGGTAAGGGAGTCCCTTTCCCATTGAAACCGGAACTGTGACTGACAAAAGGAAACCAGGTCTGGAGGAAGAGTAATGTTTAAGGTATAGGATTTGGAATGATTAATTTTGAGGTTCGAGATATATTGAAAGAAGGAAAAATCCTTAAGTAGGTTGGGCAAGGGAATCCGGGGCTCTGTCAGAAACAAAAGAATGTCATCTGCGTAGGCAGCAAGTTTGTATTCCTTGTTCACCACGGAAATACCCCTGATATCTGGGTTTAAGCGGAGTTTGCGTAACAATGGTTCTAGTGATATCACAAAAAGAAGCGGGGATAGGGGGCAACCTTGGCGCGTACCATTCCCAAGAGGGAACGGATGAGATAGATGCCCATTCACACGGAACTGAGCCATTGGACCAGAATACAGTGCCATAATGAAATTGAGCATGGTGTCCCCTAAACCAATCGCCTGTAGGGATGCCTTTAAGTAATCCCAGGACACCCTATCAAAAGCCCTCTTGGCATCTAGGGAAAGAATAAATCCTGGACTGCGAGAATCGTGAAGTCTGTGGAGAAGGTTAAGAGCCTTGATGGTGTTATCCCTTGCTTCCCTTCCCGGGATGAAGCCCACTTGGTCAAGGTCAATCAGGGAGGGTAACAAGGGAAGGAGACGGTTGGCTAGGATCTTTGCGTAGATTTTGATGTCTATGTTCAAAAGAGAGATGGGCCTCTAATTGGTAACCAAAGTGACATCTTTACCTTCTTTGGGGATGACAGTGATATGAGCTTCCAGGAGGCGATGATGTTGCGTGGAGGGTGAAGAGAAAGTGTTGAAGGCGGAGAGGAAGGGTCCACTCAAAATATCTAGAAACTCCTTGTAATATGCCACAGAAAGACCATCAGGGCCCGGGCTTTTACCAGGTTTCATTTGCTGGACGGCTCAGGAGAGTTCCTCCGCCGTGATATGATGTTCCAAATCCTGAATAGTATCATCAGGTACAGTGGAAGGACTATAGAGGTGAAGAAAGTCAGAGATTAGGGTGTCTCTAGGCGTATTGGCCTCAGAAGGGCGACGTTCTGGAGGGAGATCGTATAATGTTTTGTAGTATTGCTCAAAGTGAGATGCTATATCCGCATTTGAGGTGGCCAAAGAGCCATCCGAGCCCCTAATCTTGTGAACCGTTAAACTTGACTTTTTTGTCTGGAAGGATCTGGTTAAGAATCTCCCACTTTTGTTAGCAAAATCATAAAAAAGATTTTGCGACAAAATGAATCTGCGCTTAGCTGCCTTGCCTAGTTCGTTTAAGAGCTGCGTGCGGGTGTTCGTAAGATCAGATAAAGTCGAGGCGGCCTGATTATGTTTGTGTGCCTTTTCCAGGAATTTAATGCAATCTAAGAGTTGTTGTAAGCGAGTCTGTCTCTCTTTTTTATGTTTTGTGGCCATAGCTATTAGGACTCCTCGAATGACGCATTTATGTGCCTCCCCTTGAGTTAACGAAGAGGTATCTGGAGTTTGATTGTTCGAAAAGTAGTCCATTAATTGGGAGCGAACCTCTGCTTCATTGGCCAAGTCAGAAAGAAGAGAGGCATCCAAATGCCATATCTTAGAACGGGAATGTTTCTCCGAAAATCGTAATGTCATAGTGTCATGGAAATTTTGTATTGTTGGTTGAACTTTAAATGTGTCATATATGAGTGTTATTCATATGTCTCTCGTGTGGCTTAATTAAAGCTCTGAAGGCTGCAATTGGGCCATGCGCATGTACAATGTATGTATTACAGTACTCAGCTCGGTAATGGATGAGATAGCAGATCTGCGCTTATAGACTGGCGTGTATGCCACCACGGCATTCGATGCGAATGCCGCCGGCGGCAGGCCGCGGACCTGTATCCACATATCAGCAGCATAGTACCACATGGACTTCATAACGCTAGGCGCCAAGCGGTACGAACTCCGCGTGTAGGCTCATGCATATCTTACAACCCATTACCGACCTGAACTGTATCCGGATGGATGTGTTTTAATAAAGATCGTATCGGGCCCATCCAGGTACAGACTGGTGTTTCTAGGGGATGCTTGTACAAGGAATTTGCATACCAATAGGAGCTAGTAGGACAGGAAGTATGCCCTCCATAGAGGGCTCATGGGGGAAGGGGAGGAAGTCTGCTGACCTCAGAGGGCTCATGGGGGAGGACCAGTGATAGATAATAGGAAAGGCTATGCTCCAATCGGAATGTATATCCTGTGTATAGGCACTCCCCATTGCATTGTTCGGTGGGAGGGGATTGACTTTATTCATGTGGGGGGCGTGTGTCTGCTTGTAATAAAACCGGGGGCTGAGTCTGAAGCCGGCCCTTATGTGAATTCAAACATCATCCTGAGAGTGTCACCTGATCATTCTAGGGTAACGGAGCTCCAATTCCCCACATTTCAACAGAAGCTAATAATAATAAATAATCACCCTAAATCCCAAATTCCCGTATAAGCACACTTCACCCCTACCCTTAGAGGTGTACAAAATATACAAATAATATGCTCAGTGATAATAATGAACCTTTCCTCCCAGTCTGTGAGTATAATAAAGTCCCAAAGATAAATCAAAAAACCATAATCAAATAGCAGAAATTATTTAAAAAAATCAAATATCCCTTCAAAAAATAGATAAATCAAAAGTGTCCAAAAATGTGATAATCTCCTCAGCCTCTTGCAGCAACTTGATTTACCTCAAACAAAACAAAAATAAAAGCCACATAGTGCATTATCCTTAATAAATACAAATTATATAAAAATCATCCAGTGATAATTCACCCAAGTGGAAAAAGTGTAAACAGCAAAAACATGTGCCAATACTAGTGAAAAACCGTGCAAGTGAATCACTCTTTTTTTGTGCTTATAAACACACGCCACAAAGTCCACTTCTACTAAAGTAAGGAGTGAATACCCTTACCAATATTTAAATCACTTTATGCCTTAGTAACAATCCCCAAGAAGACTGTATGATGGGATGAGTTATTTTCGGCCAATATCCTCACATTTCACTTCCACCTCATAGTACCATGTGGATCCATCCACACTAGTGTTTCAGACCAGTCTCCACCATAACCGCCATCCAGATATCCATGTATGAAACAAATGATAGTGTAATACCGCCACACACTCAAATTCAAAAGCTTTAATGGTACTGCTTACAGTGTTAAAATCTTTCTTATCGCATGACATATATGGAAAAACCTTTTTGCCGTCACTAGAGATGAGCGAATTATTCAAAAATTTGATTCGGCTGATTCGCCGAATTTGAGGAAGAAATTCGATTCGATGCAAATTTATTCGCTGCGAAATTAACTTATAAAAAGGGTTTCTAGGCTTCAGAGAGCCTTTATATTAGTGCAGAACACTGTACCTTTAATTTAAATGCCCTTGGAGATGAGGAAGGAGAAGGATGAGAAGAAGGAGAAGGATGAGAAGAAGGAGAAGGAGAAGGATGAGAAGAAGGAGAAGGATGAGAAGAAGGAGAAGGAGAAGGAGGAGAAGAAGGATGAGAAGAAGGAGAAGGATGAGAAGAAGGATGAGAAGAAGGAGAAGGATGAGAAGAAGAAGGATGAGAAGAAGAAGAAGGATGAGAAGAAGGAGAAGGATGAGAAGAAGAAGAAGATCCGATTCGCGCACCCGAAGTAGGCTAATATTCGGATTTGCCGCGAATCAAATTTTTCCTGAAATTCGAAACGAATTCCACTTCGCCTGGTTCGATTCGCTCATCTCTAGCCGTCACCAATCCACGAGAGTCCGAACCGCTTCTCACAGTCACTATTCCCCTCTCCAAGATGGCCGCCGCTCCACTTCCGGTTCCTCGTTTGCGTCCGACGTCACTTCCCTCTGACGCGTTTCGTCATTGGACGTAATCATAAAGGGTGGAATCGTGTAGTTTAGCTGCAGTCGTGGTAAGCGAGATTCCCACAGCTTTATGGGGGATTTCTGCGCATCCAACTGCGAGTACTCACGGTAAGGAGAAATTCGTTAAAAGCGAATTTCCAAGACAGTTTGGCGAGCCAGTGGATACTAACGCGAATTTTGCGCTAGCTAACCAAGCACAAGGGGGGAATGAGCTATCATGAACTAGCAAAAAGTATGCCGGCATATTTCAGGTCTCTCTGCCTTTAAGAGGATCGCTTTTTGCGTGTTCGTGTGGCTGATTTCGCTCTCTGTTAGCTAACGTGAATTCCGCATAACAAGGACCTAGTTTTGTCCTAAAATCTTGATTTGTGGGTGAAAGACGAGGGTTTTTCTCTGCTGAGAGCAGCAGAGGGGTGGGTTTGGTTGGCTGGATTTGGTCAAGTTTAAAAATCTTCCAACCAAAAATTAAACGGGTATATGTTTTAGCGGGTAAAAGTTGTTGCATAGTTTAGGTAAGTATTTGCGGGTTGTAGGTACTGTGGTGATTGCTTTACCCCCTCCACGTGAGGTAATTATTACAGTGCTGAAAGGTTTAGGTTAATTGTTAACTGTTGTAAGATCTTTGTGTGTATGTAGTCTGTGCCGTGTTTTGTGGTACTACTGCTCCCAGCAAGCATACAGCAGGGGGTCCTTTCTGTTACATGTGCATGTTATTGTGATATGTTGGTGTTTTATGTCTGTTCTGTGATCGTGCCAAATTGTGTTGTATGTGTGCTGTATATTGTTGTGTAATTGTCCAGTATATGTTTTGTCAAAGTCTGTTTTATGTAAGAGGTTAGAGGCAATTTTGAGGCTAGTGTCTGCTGTGTGCTTTCCCTGTTGGTGGCCATTTTGTTGACTACCACATGTGCTTTCCCTGTCGGTGGCCATTTTGTTGACTACCACATGTGCTTTCCCTGTTGGTGGCCATTTTGTTGACTGCCATGTGCTTTCCCTGTTGGTGGCCATTTTGTTGACTACCACATGTGCAGTAATCTCTATGCAATGTGCATGAAGTTTCCTATATGCATTTGACCCATTTTGTGTTTTTAATCCAAATTTTTACAGTTTAATTTGTTTGCTTTTAGCTTTAAATTTGCGTATTGCCGGCCAATTTAAAGTGTGTTAAGCGAGTTTTTCCCTTCACGTGTTCCACATTTAGTGAGCATGGTGAAGTTTGGGTTTTTGCACATAGATTTCTTGTATAGTGATTGTTTTTCTTGTGTTTTTCTTGTTAAAAGTAGTTCCTTATTGTAAAGCGGGTTTGTTTTAAAGCTGCTGCGTTGCGTGTTTCGCGCCCAGCAGACTTTTTTGTAAACAGTTTTAGGTGGTTGCAGCGAAGATCGCGTGTGTAGCGCGGATCGGTTAGCGGCACTGGTAGGCGCGATTTTCGTTTCTGCAACGGGTTATTTTTGGCACAGTTTTTCAGTTCACCTCTGTGTAATTGTTTTATTGCGAAACATCCTGTGTTTTCCATAATGTTCCACTTTGTCCTTTTTTTACGGTTTTTCTAGTTGAAAAGGGGTTTTTCTGTGTGTATTAGAGACGTTTTTTCTTTACACAATTTTTCCTAAAGGTCAGTTAGCAGGTTTCCGGCCAACCAGTGACCCCTAAGTAACATCCAAGAACCCCTCCTTTTGGTTTGACTTGTGTTAGCTACTGTGTGCAGGGAGAGAAAAGCCACTTTCATCTTTGTGCGGTGTGGCCTGCCAAACACAGTGGGTGATGAGAACCACATAAATTGCGCTGTGCGAGTGGGCGGTCCAGGGAAGTGTAACGCTTAGCCTGGTTACCACAAACACTTTGGGTGGTCAGGATCACATAAATTGCGCTGTGGGCGGTCCAGGGAAGTGTAACGCTTAGCCTGGTTACCACAAACACTTCGGGTGGTCAGGATCACATAAATTGCGCTGTGGGAGGTGTGCTCTCAGCCTGACCGCCACTTGATGCGCTTCGGGTGATCGATAAGAATCACATAAATTACGCTGTGCTGGGAAAGTGGTGGAATCAGGCCTCTCGGTAGCATCCCACCGAGTGCTCCAGGGGGTAAACAGGTACCCGGACGCGGGATATATACCAGTGACTAGTCACGATGGGCAGTAGTCAGTCCATGAAGAGAGAGGGGGAACCAGCCCTCTTCAGGGTAAGGACAGCTGCACAACTGATGAAGGTGAGTTTGGGGGGGAAGTCTACAGAACCCCTCAAAAGGTGGAATAAATGGTCGAAGGGTACCAGATGGGAAATTCCCCGGGAAGGTACATTTGACGCATGGAGGTGGGAAAAATTCATCTCTGAATTTGAACCACGGATGCAGGCGTCAGAACTAGAGATCGCACAGCTATGGCTTCACAGGTCAATCCGATTAGGGAAGCAGGGCATACATAAACTGGTGTCTGTCCGGAAGAACCAGGTGATGTATACCTGGCCTCCAGAGGGAATAAAACAGGAGGATCCGGTGTCAGAGGTGGAGGAAGCTCTTTCAGGGCTGACTCTACTAAGGCAGGCAGGATCAGGGTCTGCTGGGGTTCCCGAACAACCAACAGTGGCTGAGATAAGTATAACTGCACCTGTCTCTTCTGTTAGTGACGTCACTCTTGACGTACCTTCCGTGTCTTCTGTATCTATGCCTCAGCCTCTGCCTCTACCTCTCCCTCCTCCCTGCTTCACCCCAGCTTCTTCTGTTTCCAACTATGAAGCCTTCTCAACAACCGATTTGCAGACTATCTGTGAATCAAGGGGAATAGACACCCGGTTAAGAAACAGGGCGGATTGCATCAAAGCACTACGAGCCACTGATCAGACCCCTGCCCCCCAGCTATACCCTGATCTGAGGGACCTCAAACCTGAAGGTGCAGTAAGCGAGGTGGTTAATCTAAGCCCACCGATGAAGCTGGGCCAGCCCTTGCACTCTTCCCGGACCGAGGCCTATCCAGTCAGGGTGCAGCAATTTGAAGGTCCTCCCAATGCACAGGGGGAACGGACTTTAGGGGAACGGGTAGTTTGGCATGTCCTCTTCAACCCGGCAGAGATCCGCACTATTCTGGCTGAGCTCCCGGACTATCGAGTCAATCCGAGAGGATTTGCTCGAATGTTTGGACAAAACCAGTTCAGCTATGGTATGAGCGGGTCAGATTGTGCGCAGATCATGCGGGTGAAGGTGGGCATGGAAGTGGCCAGTGCAGTGATTGCAGGGTGCTCTATAACCACTCATGAGGAGATGACTTCAGGGGGCAAAGAGTTCTGTACACAGCTAAAGGCAAAGCTTCCAGAAATGTATGGTGCTACCTCTACTACGGACATGATGAAGCTCACCCAGGGTCCTAATGAGGAAAGGTCCTGCTTCTGGCGCCGTCTCAAACAGACGGCACTGGATGCGGATCTGGAAGTTGGACCTGATGCTCCAACTGAAAGGGTAAAGGTGACCGCGACGCACATTCTGTTGCGGGCCAAATTTTTGGAAGGCATCGATACTAAAATTCGGGAAAGGCTGGTTCTGGCCCGACCCGAATATAATGAGATGTCTATCCCTGCTATCCTTTCCACTCTTGCGGCAATAGAGAGGGAAATGGATAGAAGAAAACAGGACAAGGCCAAAGTTCTTATGTCCCAGACCCCACACGAAAAACCAAGGGATCTGGGTCACAGAAAGGATAGGCCCCCACCCAGGTGCTTCCAGTGCCACCAAACGGGGCACATGAGGAGGAGCTGTCCCCAATTACCTAAAGGTCGGTGGCAGTTCATTCCTGATGAGTCCTCCACCCCAGTGACCACCATGGTAAGTAACTCCTATGAATCCTCATAGGAAGTTGACAAATCGGTGTCGGCCCAGATCCATCTTTTTCTAGAGGAATTAAAATATCCCCTCCCTTGCCTCACCGACACCAGTGCAGCAAGAACGGTCTTGCAAAAACAGGACATCCAAGGCAAGGTACCCCTCTCAGGGGAAAGCCCTCCTAACCACTACTAACCTCACCATCAAACGATGCACTATTCTTAACCCAGCTTCTCTTCTTCCTGTGTTGGAAGATGAGAAGGGGGGGGGGGGGGACAGCAACGACAGTGCTAAATTTTGCAACCCGACTAACAATACTAACACCTCTTCTGCTAACATGTCTTCTTTGTCCACTACTAACCTCTCTTCCAAAGGACACGACTGCATTTCTTTGGTGGAACTGGAGTCAGCAGCGACACACCCCATATCACCCCGAGAGTAACGGTAAGGTTGAACGTCTTAACGGAATCCTTAAAAACAGGATCTCCAACATCATGGCCGATATCCAAAAACCTTAGCCTGAGTGTCCCCCCATTGCCCTCTATTCCATCCGGAATGCCCCTCGGCAACCACATGGGCTGTCACCCTACGAGGTGTTGTTTGGGGGACCTCCCAAAACAGGGTTGTACTTTCCTCAACAGTTGTCGTCTTTGCATTCACAACTAACAGGTTACATGCAATCTCTGCAACGGGAGCTGCAGAAGATACACCATCGGGTTTGCGAATCGCTCCCCGATCCAAATGCAATAACAGGTGTTCTTTCTATTGAGCCAGGTGATTGGGTCGTCCTAAAGAAACATCAAAGAACCGGACTCGAGCCACGGTTCACCGGACCATACCAAGTCCAGCTGATGACACCTACCTCACTCAAGCTCGAGGGACGAGACAACTGGGTGCACGCAAGCCACTGCAAGAAGCTTTTCAGCTACACCAGAGAATGAGGGGTGTCATTTTTCCTTTTTCTTTTTGTTTGTATGTCTTACATGTGTGTGAACGGAGGAAAAGACGGCAGATACCCCAACCTTTTATTTAAAATGCATCTGCGTTTAGCCAGAACCGCCAACAAAACCAACTGTTGGGTATGCTCTAAGCCTCCACCCAGTCATCACATGTCCGCAATGGCCGCTGTTCATGCCCTATATGACATCCGCGTCGGCATGAAAAAGCAAGGGACCCCTGGTCAGCCCCCACGTAGACATTTGTCGGTAGAACTTAATGACACATTTTTAGCAGGTAACATCAGTTTTAGCACCAATATTAGCTCTAGCTCCTGTAGGGCCCTCACCAGTCCATTATGAGTAACAGGACAGCTAAGCAGCCCTCAGGTGTGCTTTAACATCAGCTTTGGCACAGGTAACAAGTTTGTTGGCACTACCACCTGTGAGGGAAGTATAACTGTCAATCTGACTAACCAGACTTCCCTTCTGAGTAACCACACTGACCGACCAGACCACGTTTGTTGGAAGGACAGATGTGATGTGCAGACTGAGGGAACAATCCCCCAGTCTGTGCAACTGTTGCTCAGTGCCAGAGGCCGAACAAGGAACTCCTCCTGCTCTGCTCTGACAGGTCCATACTATTTTCTGTGTGGTTCGGCAGCCTATTTGTTCAGCAGAACATTTCCCCAGAACGTGAAAGGTTTGTGTGCCCTCATAAAGCTAGTCCTCGCATCCTATGTAGTGATGGATCATGAAGAGTTGATGGTCCACAAGAAGGTAAGGATGGCAGGGAGAGTTCACAGGGAGCTGTTCTCTGAGGGCGACCAGGCATGGGCTTGGTTCCCCTCATGGACAGGTTGGGGAATAGAACTTATGAAGCGCCTGAACAATTTTTCTGTCATCGTGGATAGTATGTTTAACGAGACCGTAGAGGCTGTCAGAGAAATTGCCCAAGAACAACGGCAGATGTGAATTTTAGTGCTTCAGGAGAAGATGGCCCTTGATTATCTTTTAGCCGCCAAAGGGGGGTTCTGTGAGTTCATCAGAGAGGATTGTTGTACTTGGATAGAAGACACCGATGACAAGGTCCAGGCCCATATGGACAAAGGTAGTGAACTACAGGGAAAAGCTAGAGCTATAGCTAGTGAGGGTTGGAATCCGTTCAAGGGTTTGGGAGGATTGGGAGATTTCTTGTTCTCCATCGGATCTTGGTTGAAGGAAGTGGGAGTGTATGTCCTGATGCTTCTCTTTTTCCTCTGCCTCTTATATGCCGTGGTGAGATGTTCCTGTTGCCTCATCAATGTGTAAGCCAAGCTCGGGCAGATGACCACATCTCCATGCCCACTCCTGGGATCCCACTCCAACCACTGATCGGAGGAAGACCTCACCAACCAGCCACCTTCTCTGCAGGTTACGTCCTGGCTTCCCTCTGATTCATCTCCCTGAAGACCATGTTCCCCAAGACCTCCAAGCAAGGTAGTGGTGGTATGCTGTAGGAACCGTTTGTGCTAGCTCAGTGTCTGTGTTTATACAAAGCAAAGTCTGGGTGTCTGGTGGTGACCTGGGGTAGCAATGTTCCTGGCAATAGGGTGAATTCAACTGAATTGACCCAGTTCTCCAGTTAATTTGGGGGTCGTGTGCACGTAGCCAAGGCAGCCCCAAAATAACTGGGAATAGTGAGGACGCAATGGTGTCCAAGCGGAGGACTTCCTGCATATAGGAGGGGTCTCCTGATCTACCAACCCAGACTTAACTTGAGTCCCATCAGCCAAGAGGATGTTCAGGCCATGCTCCTTGGTCAGTAAGGGAATCTGCTGTTGCGCTGCAAAATTGAGGTCAACAAAACAACTACAGGCCCCTGAGTCAATAATGGCCGTCACCTGTACGGTTCTTCCGGGGAGTTGAAATGAGATTGGTATGGCTAAGAGAGAGGGTTTATCTACACAAGCACGAGTCATAGAAAAAGTAGGAGAAGAGCACTTACTTAACTTCTCCGGGCAGGAACGTACCACATGGCCTGCTGCTCCACAGTATAGGCAAAGGTTGTTTACCCAGCATCTCTGGCGCTCTTCAGACGTTAGGGAAGGCCGCATCAACCCAAGTTGCATTGGTTCGGCTCCCTCTGCTGGTTCCGGATTCCGAGTACTGGTAGGGGAGTTCGGAATGGTCAGAACCCGTGGTAGCATCCATGTGGGTTTTAACCCTGGACTGGATCTTTCAGACCTCCGTTCCTGAAGAACGCGGTCAATCTGAATTGCCAGAGTTATCAATCCTTCCAAGGAGTCAGGTACCCCTACTCTGGCTAGCTCGTCTTTTAGAGGTTCAGATAGGCCTAGGCGGAATTGGTAATGCAAAGCTGCGTCATTCCACTGGGTGTCCCCACTCCAGCGCCTAAATTCTGAGGCATAGTCCTCTGCTGCCCGGCGACCCTGCTGCAAGGTATGTAGCACTGCTCCGGCTGAAGCAGCTTGTTGCAGGTCATCGTATAATTCTGCCATTGCTCTGAAAAATTAGGAAACTGAGTCCAGATGTGAATGGCGACTCTCCAGCAGGCGATGGGCCCAGCCTTGGGGTTCCCCCTAGAGTAAGGATATAATGAATCCCACCTTTACAGATTCTGACGAAAAAGTCAGTGGCTGTAGGTCAAAGTACAGCAGACAGGAATTCTGGAAGGCTCTGAACTTCCCTCAATCCCCACTGAACCGCTCGGGTGTTGGTACTCGAGGTTCTGGCGGAGGCATGGTGAACACTGCTCCAGCGGAAGGTTCTGCGCGGCCCCTGGCCAGAGTAGGATCAACTGGAGCTGATGGTGTGGTTGCTGGCATGGTTAGGGTCTGAATACATCCCTCCAGGTGGGTGTAGCTTTCTTGGAGTGTTTTGACAGCTTGGGTGAGTGCCGCCACGTGTTGGCATATCTCATCCCAGGGTGAGGGACCTCTTCCCGGCTCAGTCATGGCCGTATGGTTCTGTTAAGGACTGACTGGCAGTAGCCTCTAGCGACCCACAGGCCGGAATCCCTCAGGGCGTGGAATCTAAGCCTCAGTCTGCTGTTTCACCAGAGCCCCTGATGGTGGGGATGGACTTGAAGCAGCCTGAGACCAGGTCGCGACCCCCGAGTTCAACCAGCTGTGGTAGAGGTGGATTTGCCAGTGATAGGTAATAAGTGAGAGCCAGATGTGAAGAGGTAGTGTGTAACGTAGTCAGACAGGCCAGGTCGGTAACAGCAGAGGCAGACGGTACAGATCAGCATGCAAAAGGATAAACGGGTCACAAGCCAGGTTCAGCAACAGGAGGTCAGGTAAACAGGAGAAAGCAGAAGAATGGTCAGACAAGCCAGGGATCAGGGCAGGAGAGAGTCACGATAATCCGGGTCAGGCAGGTTCGGCAACAAAGGCAATCTCAGGTACTAGGAACAGGAACACAGGAATAAGACCGGCAATGTGAGCATTGCAAGAGCTGGTTTAAATAGCCCGCCCGGTACTGACAGGTGTGCCTGGGTCCTAGTGCCTGCCAGCACTGTCATTGGTGACGGGCGCACCTGGGTCCTAGTGCCCGCCTGCCTCTATGTCTTGTTGGAATCCTATGCATGTGCAGATTTATGCGTTGTGGCGATCTTCTCGTTCCCTGATACTTTGACAGGCTACAGGCAGCGGAGCTGGATGCTTTGCCTACCAGGTGTATTATAAGGCCAGCATTGCACCCACAGGGGCCGGACCCCCCATGTACAAGGGGCCTAAGAGATACCATCAGCTTGTGTCCCATTCCACCAGACTCCTAGAACTGGAAGAGGACATTTTTGGGGGGATGTTGTAGAAGAACCCAGACCACAGTATTGTGCGGTGAAAATATCATCCAACTTTATTCATCATATATATGTGACACTTTAACAACAGAAGGAAAGAGATAGATTGTTTACATTTCAAGGATCTATTTATATCATCTATGCTAAGAAACTGATTAACATATGACACGCCCCTCATTAATACCAGCCCCTCCCACTTATGTAACCCTCTAAACCTCCAAATCCCTGTAACTTCCCAGAAGACACTTTCATCTTTTATCCATAACAAGCTGATTGGGTACAAGAGAACCCCGAGCCCCTCCTGCTCATTCCCACACAAGTCCATGTCACCATCTACAAGGTGAGAGGACCTGAAGGAGAACAAGACCATGACCACCAGGACCATCGCCTGACTGAAGCCATGCTCACATTTCTTTCTAATGCTGCTTCTATGGTCTACTCAGATACAGATTTGGCAGATGTACATTCGTGTCTTCAAGGAGCTGATCAAACATGATCTGTGCTTGACCATCTTTTTTGGGGTCCAGAGGTGACATTAGGGGTTAGATAGACCTCTTGTGTTTCTTTAAAGAGGATCTGTGACCAGCAATATGTTATCACATGCGAGGCTATTAACCCCCTATATGGCAATAATAAAGTTCAGAGAAAGAAAAGTGTAAAGTAACACACTGTAAATGAAAAAACACACAAAACACATTTTAAAGCCCCCAGTTCCCGTATACATGAGCAATTGCAAGGGTTGGGTGCGGTTATGTAGGAAAACATCAATCACACTACACATTGTACATATCTCTGCACACACCAGAGGGAGAGGAATAACTCTAGGGCCATCATTCATGGTTCACTATATAAACTGATGACCTGTAAAGGCTTTTAAAGCGTCACCTATGGACAATTTCTGGTACTGAAGTTTGTCACCATTTCACAAATACGCACAATTTTGGCATGTTTGGTATCTATATACTTGATGCCAACTCAATATTTTACATTTCACCAAACAAATTGGGTCATATATTGTGTTTTTTGTGTATTAAAATTATCTTTAGTGGGATTCTTTTTACAGAAAATATACATTTGACAAACAGCTGAGCTAATATCCTGTGACATAGAAAATGGGAACTACCACCATTATATTCTCCAGGGTCTCTGCTTCAGAAAACAAAATGTTTGTGTGTTTAATCTTCTGTTCTAAAATGTGAATGTAATCATGTGCATAAAAAAGCAAAATCAACTCAGCAAAACACACACCAGCAACAATGTATACAATTATCATCAAATCTATAGTAGCAACTAATGGCCTAAGAAGCAAAGCCACCATATTACTCAACCAAGTTCCAGCTAAACCCATCCAAGAAAATGGATCCCACTTCCCCCCACCCAGGTGACTGTTGGAACTCCTTTACCTTGTGTAGATATCCCCTTCTGAGATCCTCATGATCTAATATAAATGTACAACACTCTCTGACACCAGTTTGTAGGCTCCGCCTTGATCTTCTGAGAGATAGTCAGCCGCCATGCAGTTCTGTGACACCACCTTAGGTGATGGAGCCACTTCTGCTGTCGGCTCTGCTATACCATCAATGGTGTCATTGGTTATCTGATCCATGACTCCAGTACACCGGTTCATCTTACTTATCTTACATTACTTAGATTCCCCATCCCGTCTATGAAGGGCTCACTGCATAAAACATCTCCACTCCAGAGAAAATGTTTCTTCTCACTGGAAGGCCAGGGGAGTATTGGGAGAAATTGAGGCTTTCCCTTACAGATATGGGGGAGGGGCAACATCACCTAAAGTACAGCTATGGGTGGAATTGAAGGGAAGGCATTTTAGGGCGCTCCTTCCACACAAGAAGCAATGCATCTATAAGGACTAGTAATCCATTGGACCAATGGGGATTAAATATTCTGCAATACATTGAGACACCATGAAATGTTACTGGCCTGTGATTGGCTCTCCTATTGTTAGTGCAGTGAGACTCCCCTTGTCGGTGTCATTAATGGAAAGAAACCATGTGAAATGTTTCCCCCAAATCCAAAAGGTGACCCCCCCATGGGTAGGTAGCCATCCTACTATTCCTGATATGAGTTTGTAGTCCCTGCTACTACAGGAAACATGCGGGCGATCATTTACACCTTTTACAGCAGGACAGTAAATATCAGAACACAATTCAAACATCAGACCAACAGCAGGAAGTCTGCTAACTGAATGTGTAATGCAATCTGTCATTAGCATTCCCAGAGTTCCCTCTGCAACATAGTTGTATCAGCTGTTGGTCCTGTCTGTACATCTGTTATTTTCCCACCTTCTGTAACAGGGTGACAACCCTGATCATTCTGCAGGAACATTACACAGCAGCGTTGTCACCCTGTACAGGGAAGTCTTAGATAGATTACAGGCAGTCCCCGGGTTACGTACAAGATAGGGACTGTAGGTTTGTTCATAAGTCGAATTTGTTCATAAGTTGAATCAGGCACTTTTATAAGCACTAACTACTAACCAAACGACAGGATATTAGATTACGTTTTTGTAATAAGGTTACAGAAAGCAGTAAAACCTCAAGAGGCTCTAAACTGGTGTTTTGCATAAGAACTGCAGCTTGGACACATGTTTGCCTTAACATATTTAACTTTTATGTTTTACATTTTACATGCTCCATTATTCTACTCTTATCTTTTAAAATTGTTGAAATTGTTGACGGAGCATAACCATATGCTTTGCAAATGGATGATGATTTTTCACCACTCTCTGATCTCTTTATTATTTCTACTTTATCTTCCAAGGAGATTGTTTTTCTTTTCTTTGCTGTGCCAGCACTTGCATCAGCTTTTTGCTTTGGAGGCATTATTGCAGGGTAAAAATACACTGTACTGTAATGTACTGTATGAGAGAACTCTGCTCTCCTTTACACAGCACACGCTGCCCCCTCCCCCCTGCACAGACGGAGGATCACTTCAGTGAGCAGCCTGACAGCCTCTCCTTTCCTCTCCCCGGAGGTGCAGACAGACAGTCTTAAATCACTTTGGAGATAGTGGGCAGACACTGCTAGCCCCACAAGTAACGAGCAATGGATGTCTCTGTCTCTTATGTCTCTCTGATGTCTCTTATCAGCTAGTCTCTTATCAGCTTGCTGCACAAGAATGCTGACAGCTTGACTTCCGGTCCCGAGGGAAGTGTACGTAAGTATGAGTATTACGTAAGCCGAATGTACTTAACTCGGGGACTGCCTGTATAAGTAAGACACACAACAAGTAAAGCCCAACTTCAGCTAACGCTTCTACAGCAGTTACAGCAACAGGTTCTCTATAAAGTCCAACCCCCCATATGAATGACAACTGACAGTTGTGAGCACCCCCAGCAGTGTTATAGGATTTGCCCCAACCCCTCCAACTGCCATTTTTCCCAAAAGACTTGGCCTTCTACAGGAAGTAGACAAAAAATATCTACTTGGAGGGACAACAAAACATAAAATAATAGGAGACTCGGAAAAACAAAGCCTGCTCTGCTAATGACAGATTTCATTATTAATGTCATTACTGATTTTGCCCATAGTTACACTTTGGTGCCAACGTTGTAATATTTCCAGGGAGAAGAAGTTTTCTTTACAAACTTTCCACCAAAAAGAGATGCGTGCACTCAGAGTGATTATTGTGAACCCCAATCAGAGGAATGTCAGTCCCCCGGAAGAAGTGGTAGGAATATGACCGCACACTCAGCACTTTGTAAGTTCAGATCTCTGGCAGTTGTATTGTGTGATTAGTCTATGGAGAGGAGTAATAGCTGGAAAGAGAAAACATGGAACAAGGATTTCTGATCTTCACCTGATGGAATCCCATTTGGCAGAACCACATGGAACACAAGTGGCCAGCTGGGCTTACGTTTTACTACTGAATACATCCCCTAAATCAGCAGTAACTCAGTATTGGAAGGCCTGCATCAGCTTGGGATGTTGTTTTCTCACTGAACAGAGACTTCTTTCTAGCTGGTGTCACAGCCGCAGACCTGCCTGAAAGGTTGTCACCCATGAGAGGATATCCTACAACCTCACAAACACCCCCTTTCCTCTCTCTGATCACAATCTCATCACCTTCAGTCTCCTCATCTTCAAACACCTATCCCTCCAATCAGCAATCACCTGCAGAAACCTTCACAACTTGAACCCTTCTCCTTTCCACTCTGCAACTGACCACCTCTATGACAGAATCTCTCCCCTGTCCTGCCCTGACCTGGCCACTGCTGTCTACAACAGTTCACTTTCATCCACATTAGACTCACTTGCTCCTCTAACATGAAGCATCAGGCCCCGCCCATTACAACCTTGGCAGACTGACAACACCAGAGATCTTAAACGACATAGTCGTGTGCTGGAGCGAATGTGGCGTAAAACCAAATCTCACCAAGCATTCACCCGATATAAATCTGCTTTCTTCACATACAATTCCTCCCTCCATGCTGCCAGACAAGCCTACTTTGTCACTCTCATCAATAGCTTGTCATCCAGTCCTCGTTGTCTCTTCTCTACTTCTAACTCTCAGCTTTCTCCACCTCCACCCAGTACCTCACTCACTGCTCACGAGTTTGCAAATCACTTCAAAAACAAGATTGATGCAATTCGTAGGGACATCTCCACTGCACAGACATCCATCCCACTTAGCATACCTTATACTAAACCTCCCTCAACACTTTCCTCTTCTGACCTCGCTACTACCGAAGAGGTCACTAAGGTTCTCTCAGAAGCCCGTCTCACTACCTGCTCCCTGGATCCTGTCCCCTCACAACTACTACGGTCAGCCTCTTCTTCCATCCTATGCTTCCTCACTCACATCTTCAATCTCTCCCTCTCTACTGGTGCCTTCCCCTCCCCTCTAAAGCATGCGCACATCACTCCCATACTTAAAAAACCCTCCCTGGACCCCACCAACCTTAACAACTTAAGACCCATCTCCCTGCTGCCATTTACCTCTAAACTATTACAACGCTTAGTCTACAATCGCCTGAGCTCCTCCCACCTCACCGACAACAACCTTCTCGACCCTTTATAGTCTAGCTTTCGCTCACTACACTCCACTGACACTGCCCTACTAAAACTCACTAATGATCTACGAACTGCTAAAACCAATGGCCACTACTCCGTACTCATCCCAACCAATGGCCACTACTCCGTACTCATCCCAACCAACGGCCACTATTCCGTACTCATCCCAACCAATGGACACTACTCCGTACTCATCCCAACCAACGGCCACTACTCCGTACTCATCCCAACCAACGGCCACTACTCCGTACTCCTCCCAACCAACGGCCACTACTCCGTACTCCTCCCAACCAACGGCCACTACTCCGTACTCCTCCCAACCAACGGCCACTACTCCGTACTCCTCCCAACCAACGGCCACTACTCCGTACTCATCCCAACCAACGGCCACTACTCCGTACTCATCCCAACCAACGGCCACTACTCCGTACTCATCCCAACCAATGGCCACTACTCCGTACTCATCCCAACCAATGGCCACTACTCCGTACTCATCCCAACCAATGGCCACTACTCCGTACTCATCCCAACCAATGGCCACTACTCCGTACTCATCCCAACCAATGGCCACTATTCCGTACTCATCCCAACCAATGGCCACTATTCCGTACTCCTCCCAACCAATGGCCACTACTCCGTACTCCTCCCAACCAATGGCCACTACTCCGTACTCCTCCCAACCAACGGCCACTACTCCGTACTCCTCCCAACCAACGGCCACTACTTCGTACTCATCCCAACCAACGGCCACTACTCCGTACTCATTCCAACCAACGGCCACTACTCCGTACTCATTCCAACCAACGTCCACTACTCCGTACTCATTCCAACCAACGTCCACTACTCCGTACTCATCCCAACCAACGGCCACTACTCCGTACTCATCCCAACCAATGGCCACTACTCCGTACTCATCCCAACCAACGGCCACTACTCCGTACTCATCCCAACCAACGGCCACTACTCCGTACTCATCCCAACCAATGGCCACTACTCAGTACTCTTACTACTTGACCTCTCTGCAGCTTTTGATACAGTTGACCATCCCCTCCTCCTCAAAAAACTCAACTCTTTTGGCCTCCAAGACTCTGCTCTCTCCTGGTTCTCCTCCTATCTATTGCAGCGCTCCATCAGCATTACCTATAACTCTGCCTCCTCCTCTTCACTCCCTCTTTCTGTAGGGGTCCCTCAAGGTTCTGTCCTTGGACCCCTACTCTTTTCCATCTACACCTCCTCCCTTTGTCACTTGATAAACTCCCATGGCTTTAAGTACCACCTCTATACTAATGACACACAAATCTATCTTTCTACCCCTTACCTCACCCTTTCAATCTCCTCCTCACCTCGCCCCTTCAGTCTCCTCTCGCATTACTAACCTACTAAGCAACATATCGGCATGGATGTCACTCCACTTCCTCAAACTCAATATTTCCAAAACTGAGCTCTTAGTATTCCCTCCAGCCTGTGCCCTCTTCCCTGACTTCTCCATCAAGATCAATAACACAATCATCAGTCCCTCCCCTCATGCCAGGGTACTAGGTGTAATCCTAGACTCCCATCTGTCCTTTCAGTCCCAAATGCAATCGCTGTCCAAATCTTGTAGACTTCACCTCCGCAACAGTTCCAAGATACGCCCGTTCTTAACCTCGGAAACCACTAAGCAACTTATTCACTCCCTTGTTATATGTCGCATATTGTAACTCCCTCCTCATTGGCCGACCACATTGCAGGCTATCCCCTCTTCAGTCTATCATGAATGCTGCTGCCAGACTCATCCACCTTAATAACCATTCTGTATCAGCCACCCCTCTCTGCCAATCCCTCCACTGGCCTCCATTCAGTGTCCTCCACCCCTCTCTGCCAATCCCTTCACTGGTCTCCATTCAGTGTCCTCCACCCCCCTCTGTCAATCCCTCCAGTGGCCTCCATTCAGTGTCCTCCACCCCCCTCTGCCAATCCCTCCAGTGGCCTCCACTCAGTGTCCTCCACCCCTCTCTGCCAATCCCTCCACTGGCTTCCCATTGCCCAACAGATAAAATTCAAAACATTAACAATAACATATAAAGTCATTTATAACTCTGCCCCAAATTACATCATCAATATTGTCTCCAAATATCACCCAAACCGTACTCTCGGCTCCTCGCACAACCTCCTGCTCTCTAGCTCCCTTGTCTCCTCCTCCCATGCTATTCTCCAGGACTTCTCCAGAGCTTCCCCCATCCTCTGGAATGCTCTACCCCAATTTATCAGACTATTGCCTACTCTGCTCATTTTTAGGCGATCTCTGAAAACCTCTCTCTTCAGGGAAGCCTATCCTGCCCTCAGCTAATAATGGAATCTTCTACTCTTCCAACCAATCCATCCCCCACAGTTACTACCTTTTGTACCACTAGCCCCTCCCTCCTAGATTGTAAGCTCTGAGGAGCAGGGCCCTCCTATCCCTCTTGTATTGAACTGTATTGTTGCTGTATTGTCTCCCATTATATTGTAAAGCGCTGAGCAAACTGTTGGCGCCATAAATCCTGTATAAAAATGATAATGAGAGGAGATGAAATGTGGAAAGAAGTCATTGATAATGGGAGAGGAGATGGAACAGGTAATGGGAGGAGTGGACAAGGTGGGCTTAGCTGGAGACCTCAAGCCTGGCTGATCATGTATCAATAGTCAGAATAACCTGGAATGGACTCTCCCACTGAGGCTTCAGAGACTTGGTAAGATGACAATAGACCCCATCCTAGTCTCTGGTACTGAGGCAGTGTTGGTCATGTATTAACTCAGGATCCAGAAAAGAAGAAAATGCTTGGAAACACAACTCAGTTGGTGTATCATGAAAATACATTACATGTTCATTCAAAGCTCCATGAAAAAAGATAAAGATGAGAATCATGAGGGAAGCTGTTCAGTTATTGATACTTATCTTAAAAAATTGTCAAAAGATAAAATATTCAAATCCCTTCTAGTTGTGTATTGATGGAGATAAGCACTAAACTCAGTTCATCCAATCATTACATTCCAGTTTGCTCAGATTTTAGTTTGTTTCTTTTAAGGTAACATTTTATCTTTTCCATTCTTCTCTAGCTTGTGGGATGACATTGGGGATGTGAAACTAACTTGTGACACCTGAAACTTTTTTAATATTCCTTTTCTTCCAGAATTTAATCTATGCTGAGATTTGTGAATCCTCCGGTGATAGATTAGACCGGCATTAACTGAAAAAGGTTTGTCACATTGAGAGCATTAAAATGGCTTCTCTCCAGTGTGAATCCTCTGGTGTGCGATAAGATGTGACTTCACTGTAAAAGCTTTATCACATTCAGAACACTGATATGACTTCTCTCCAGTGTGACTCCTCTGGTGTCTGATAAGATTTGACTTCTCTGTAAAAGCTTTATCACATTCAGAACACTGATATGGCTTCTCTCCAGTGTGAATCCTCTGGTGTGTGATAAGATGTGACTTCTGTGTAAAAGCTTTATCACATTCAGAACACTGATATGACTTCTCTCCAGTGTGAATCCTCTGGTGTGTGATAAGATGTGAATTCTGAGTAAAAGCTTTATCACATTCAGAACACTGATATGGCTTCTCTCCAGTGTGAACTCTTTGGTGTACTATAAGGTCTCTCTCGCTTGTAAAAGTTTTGTCACATTCAGAACAATGATATGACTTCCCTCCATTTTGAACCTTCTGGTGTTTGATATATTTTCTATCCATTGTAAAATCTCCAAACAAGAAGTAGTATGAAATGACTCCTCTTATGTATATGTGGTTTGGACTTTAGTGTAAAGTAATTGTCACTTCCAGAACACTGAAATTACTTTTCTCCTGTTGTCCTCTGAGGCTGGATCAATGTGGAAGAGGATCCAAACCATGACTTTTAGAACACAGATATGACTTGTGTCCCGTGTGAATCCTCCAGTGAGCTGCAGTAAAGACTTTCAGTCAATTAAGACATCCATATGTCTTGTTTTCCATGTGACTCAGCTGTATTCATGAAGACCAACATGACCGAAAACTTGGCTCATCAATCCACCTGTACAAAAAAAACAAAAAAAAACATTAAATTTAAAATTCTATATAAAGGGCTACATAAAGTTGCTTTCTATTTTTAATGTTCATTACTAAATATATCTTATGAATAGAAAGAATATGTACAGCATTATCTACAGTATTTTTTTCATCAAATAGATTTTATTAAGAAAGTTTCTAAGTGCGCACAGTATTCCCAACATTCAGCCCAGACAATGGAGTCATACATTCTCACGTATAGGCAGTTGTGGCACTGTTACAGATCATACAGAACAATAACTTGCTTTGTCTATGGTGTCACTTTTACATTTTATAAACAAATGAACAGAGAAAAGAAGAAAGAACCTAGAACAATTCAGCTGTACACGGCAAGTAACTCCCCCCAGTACATACATAGATAGCTGACACCGATCAATGAGGCCCGTGTCTCCAGGATCATACCCCAAGTATGGGTCAACCATGTAGTTACCATTCAGTAGGATACAACTGGCCGTTCTCCTTCTATGGGATAAAAGAGCTAAGATTTTAAAAGCCTATGAAGACCCCGAGGAATATTGAACACCAACATTACAATACTCGTCATATTGTTCCACTTTTTGAATAATTTTGGACATTTCCAAAGCGTGTATCAAATCCCCGACATCAACACTACAATTGGGGTCATAAGGGGAAATCCCTCCTGTCCTAGCTGAACAATTGAGCTGGAGCCTGAAAACTCTATGCAAAAGAAATGACTGAGTGTCTGTGAAGAGGACAGAGAGATGAGAGGTATGGAGGTCACAATCACCTCCCACCACTCTCTCTTATTTTCTCTGTTTCCCATTTCTTTCTATAAGTCTTCGGTAAGAGTCAAAAGACGGGAATAAATAGATGAGAGATCATGCCTTTCCCACTGGTGTCATCTGAAGCTCATTAACAAGTGTGAGAGTGATGTGAAATCTGTATCTGATGGAAGTAGTAACCGATGGATGGGATCTAATGTGTCTACTAAGTCCCACCTGGTAAGATGTTGAAGTTGGGCAGCTATAATTAGAGATGAGCGAATTATTCAAAAATTCGATTCGACTGATTCGGCGAATTCGTGAAAAAATTTTGATTCGAGTCGAATATATTCGCTGCGAATTTAACTTATAAAAGGGTGTTTCTAGGCTTCAGAGAGCCTTTATATTAGTGCAGAACACTGTACCTTTAATTTAAATGCCCTTGGAGTCTGCTGGGGAAGAGAAATAATACTGTCAGTCAGTATGACATGCAGATGAGTGCCGTTGATCTTAGAATCACCGCACACTTCACTCATTTGGGCAGTCACGGGTCCAAAACCAGAGTGTGGAGCCACAGTGTGGCGGTGGAGGCAGCAGCAATGGGAGGCCATACAGCACCCTATGACAAAATGGAACCCACCAGCAGTGTGAGGAGACCTGAAAGTGGCACATGGCAGAGTGTGGTGATGGAGACAGCAGCAATGGGAGGCCGTACAGGGACCCATGACACACTCTGGACCTGGCAGCAGCATGAGGAGGCGGTACAGGGGCCCATGACAGATTACGGGCCTGGCAGCAGCATGAGGAGTCGGTACGTGGGCCCATGGCAGATTACGGGCCTGGCAGCAGCAATGGGAGGCCGTACAGGGACCCATGACACACTCTGGACATGGCAGCAGCATGAGGAGGTGGTACAGGGGCCCATGACAGATTACGGGCCTGGCAGCAGCATGAGGAGTCGGTACGGGGGCCCATGACACACTCTGGACCTGGCAGCAGCATGAGGAGGCGGTACAGGGGCGCATGACAGATTACGGGCCTGGCAGCAGCAACTTGGACAGGAGGACGTTCAGCTTCTGCACCGTCGTGTGCGTGCTCGCAAACTGGTCTCTTGGAAACGGATTCCAAGAAAGACTGCTGACGGAATCCGTGAAGAGGAGTAGCAGGAGAAGAAGCATCTGAACGAGCGGAATATGCCAACAAGCGACAACAGGGGCCCATGACAGATTACGGGCCTGGCAGCAGCATGAGGAGTCGGTACGGGGGCCCATGGCAGATTACGGGCCTGGCAGCAGCAATGGGAGGCCATACAGCACCCTATGACAAAATGGAAACCCACCAGCAGTGTGAGGAGACCTGAAAGTGGCACATGGCAGAGTGTGGCGATGGAGACAGCAGCAATGGGAGGAGGTACAGGGACCCATGAGACACTGTGGACCTGGCAGCAGCATGAGGAGGCGGTACAGGGGCCCATGGCAGATTAGGGGCCTGGCAGCAGCAATGGGAGATGCCCGTAATCTGCCAGCATCCTATGACAAAATGGAACACACCAGCAGTGTGAGGAGACCTGAAAGTGGCAAATAGCATGACACACTGTGGACCTGGCAGCAGCATGAGGAGGAGGTACGGGGGCCCATGGCAGATTACAGGCCTGGCAGCAGCAATGGGGACGCCCGTAATCTGCCAGCAACCTATGACAAAATGGAACCCAGAAGCAGTGTGAGGAGACCTGAAAGTAACACATGGCAGAGTGTGGCGATGGAGACAGCAGCAATGGGAGGCCGTACAGGGACCCATGAGACACTGTGGACCTGGCAGCAGCATGAGGAGGCGGTACGGGGGCCCATGGCAGATTACAGGCCTGGCAGCAGCAATGGGAGACGCCCGTATTCTGCCAGCAACCTATGACAAAATGGAACCTAGCAGGAGTGTGAGGAGACCTGAAAGTGGCACATGGCAGAGTGTGGCGATGGAGACAGCAGCAATGGGAGGCCTTACAGGGACCCATGAGACACTGTGGACCTGGCAGCAGCATGAGGAGGCGGTACAGGGGCCCATGGCAGATTAGGGGCCTGGCAGCAGCTATGGGAGACGCCCGTAATCTGCCAGCAACCTATGACAAAATGGAACCCAGCAGGAGTGTGAGGAGACCTGAAAGTGGCACATGGCAGAGTGTGGCGATGGAGACAGCAGCAATGGGAGGCGGTACAGGGACCCATGAGACACTGTGGACCTGGCAGCAGCATGAGGAGGCGGTACAGGGGCCCATGGCAGATTAGGGGCCTGGCAGCAGCTATGGGAGACGCCCGTAATCTGCCAGCAACCTATGACAAAATGGAACCCAGCAGGAGTGTGAGGAGACCTGAAAGTGGCACATGGCAGAGTGTGGCGATGGAGACAGCAGCAATGGGAGGCCGTACAGGGACCCATGAGACACTGTGGACCTGGCAGCAGCATGAGGAGGCGGTACGGGGGCCCATGGCAGATTACAGGCCTGGCAGCAGCAATGGGAGACGCCAGTAATCTGCCAGCAACCTATGACAAAATGGAACCCAGCAGGAGTGTGAGGAGACCTGAAAGTGGCACATGGCAGAGTGTGGCAATGGAGACAGCAGCAATGGGAGGCCGTAAAGGGACCCATGAGACACTGTGGACCTGGCAGCAGCATGAGGAGGCGGTACGAGGGCCCATGGCAGATTACAGGCCTGGCAGCAGCAATGGGAGACGCCCGTAATCTGCCAGCAACCTATGACAAAATGGAACCCAGAAGCAGTGTGAGGAGACCTGAAAGTGGCACATGGCAGGGGCATGATTCATGGCGGATTTAGTCAGTTGTGTCAGGAACTGGTGGTTTGAAATCCAGACTAATCCACGCCTGATTCATTTTCACAAACGTGAGTCTCTCCACACTTTGGGTGGACAGTCGTGTCCTCTGCGGAGTTACAATACCTCCTGCCGCACTAAACACGCGCTCCGATGCCACGCTACTGGCCGGGCATGACAGCCCTTCAAGGGCAAATTCAGCTAGTTGGGGCCAAAGGTCAAGTTTCGTTGCCCAGTAGTCAAGGGGATTGTCTACCTCGGTTGGCAGGGTGCTGTCCAAGTAGGCCCAAGCCTGTTGTTTGAGCTCCTGCTCCAGGTCCACCTGATGCTGCTGCTGCTGCTGCGGCTGGTTAGTAGTTTCCTCACTGCGCTGGTGAAGAAAGCTACTCATCATCGACTGCAGACTGAGGCAGCCGCTGCTGGTGGAGCTGCCACTTCTCCTATCACCCCACCCCTCCCCTGCTGCCATGGCAGCGGAACGAAAGCGCACAGGGCCCACAGTGTCTGAGGATGGACGTTGGCGCAGAAAGGCAGAGACCAACTGGCTACATAGGTGGTTTTTATAGTACGTTATTTTGGCCTCCCTCTCAGCAGGTGTGAAAAAGGTCACCATTTTGGAACGGTAGCGAGGGTCCAACAAGGTGGACAGCCAAAAGTCATCCCTCTGTCTGATGGTTATTATTCGGCTGTCGCTACGCAAGCAACCGAGCATGCTATGGGCCATTTGCGCCAAGGAATGCGAGGGACTCCCTGCCTCCATCTTCACAGCATACTGCCACGGTGCGTCTGGGTCCTCTGTCTCCTCCTCCTCCTCCTTTACCAGATGCTCCTGCTCCTCCACTCCTGTCCACTGAGTGGAAAAACCACCCATTTCACTCAATAATTCCTGAGCACCAATGTCCTCCTCTACCTCCTCCTCTTCTTCCGGTCCTGCCCCCACAGGGGTCATGTGGTGTTGAGATCTGTGCGCCACGTCTACCGCACCCTGACCAGCCATTGTTAACAGCATTTGTTCCAGGACGTGCAACAGAGGAATGACGTCATTCATCCCATAGTCCTGCCGACTCACGAATAGCGTGGCCTCCTCAAAGGTCCTGAGCAAGCGGCAGGTGTCACGCATGAGCTGCCAATGGCTGACATCGAAGTTACACAGGGGAGTACTTTTATCCGCTTGTAACATCAGGAAATCGGTGATGGCCTTTTGCTGTTCGTAAAGGCGGTCTAACGTGTAGGGTTGAATTCCACCTTGTTGCAACGTCGCAGATCAGGCGATGCTGTGGAATTCCGTTCTGCCGCTGCAGCTCAATGAGGGTGTTCTTTGCGGTGTAGGAATGGCTGAAATGCATGCAAAGTTTACGTGACATTTTAAGGATGTCTTGCAGTGGGATGGTGGATTTTAGGAACTGCTTGACAACCAGATTGAACACGTGAGCCATGCATGGCGCATGGCACAACCTTCCTTGACGCAGAGCAGACACCATGTTCTTTCCGTTGTCGGTCAACATGGTTCCGATTTTCAGTTTGCGCGGAGACAGCCATCTGTCGATTTCTCTGTTCATTACACTCAGAAGTTCCTCCCCTGTGTGACTACGTTCGCCAAGGCATACCAGGTGCAGCACAGCGTGACACCGTTGCGCCCTGCACATGTGATATGCCGGTCGGGTAATGGGACTTGGCACGGGGGTGGCGGCTGAGGACACGGCGGAAGAAGAGGTGGTAGAGGCGGACATCTTTGCTGGACCAAGGACGTGCAAACGTGGAGGCAAAAGCGGCGTGACCTGTCCAAGTTGCTGGTGCGGCTGTGCCGGCACCACGTTCACCCAGTGGGCCGTAAATGACATGTACTGTCCCTGACCGTAGTTACAGCTCCACACGTCGGCGCTGCCGTGCACTTTGGCAGAGACCGACATGCTCAAAGACTGGCCCACCATCTCTTCTACATGTGAATGCAGGGCTGGCACTGCCTTTTTGGTGAAGAAATGCCGGCTTGGCACTCTCCACCGCGGCGCGGCACAAGCCATCATTTCTCGGAAAGGTGCCGAGTCCACCACTTGGAAAGGGAGGGACTGCAGCACCAGCAACTTGGACAGGAGGACATTCAGCTTTTGCACCGTCGGGTGCGTGCTCGCAAACTGTTGTCTCTTGGAAACGGATTCCAAGAAAGACTGCTGACGGAATCCGAGAAGAGGAGTAGCAGGAGAAGGAGCATCTGAACGAGTGGAAGATGCCAACGAGTGACAACTCCCCTCAGCAGAGGTGTTGGAGCCTTGACTGGCTGATAGAGGGCGATTGACGTCGGGTGACGGAGCAAGTAACGGAGCGGGTAATGGAGCGGGGGCTGGGGCAGGCAGAACCGCCATATCTTTATCACGGTTTTCCAGGCCACCAAATGGCGGCGCTGCATATGCTGACGCAACGCTGCAGTCCCAACATGGGCCCCCTGGCCACGCTTGACTTTCTGGCCACATAGTCGACATACGGCTACGTTTACTTCCTCGGGCGGCTTGAGGAAAAATTGCCACACCGCCGAGTAGGAAACTTTGCCCCCGCTACTCCTCACTGGCTGACTGCTACTTCCTCCGTGCATACCGGCACCACTACTGGCCGTGGTGGTAGGCTGCAGTGGAGCTGGTGCTCTACTCCGTGGCCGTTTGCCTCCACTGACACTGCTGCTACCCTGCTGCCTCCTGGGCAACCCACCGACTGTTTTGCTCGCTGCCAAGCTGGCACCCTCTTCTCCTGATGATGCGGAAGCAATAGCCTGATGACGACGAGGCTGCCAAGTGCGATCAGCCTCATCATCATCAATTAGGGTCTCCGCCTCACTACTAGCCCCCTCGGCTGCGTCTGGGTCAGGAGACAGACCTGTCTCTAGACCGGCTACCAAGCCACTCTCCTCGCCAGTACTTCTTCGCCTGGCTGCTGAAGAGGCGGATGTCTCCCCCCGTTCCTGACCGCCCTCTGTTAGCTCTTCCTCACTGTACAGTGGGGCTGACTTATCTGTAAAAGCTTTATCACATTCATAACAATGATATGGCTTCCCTCCCTTGTGAACCTTCTGGTGTGTGATATATTTTCTCTCCATTGTAAAATCTCCAAATAAGAAGTAGTTTGAAATGACTTCTCTTATGTATATTTGGGTTGGACTTTATTGTAAAGCCATTGTCACTTCCAGAACACTGAAATTACTTTTCTCCTGCTGGATCAATGTGGAAGAGGATCCAAACCATGACTTTTAGAACACAGATAGGACTTGTATCCCGTGTGAATCCTCCAGTGAACTGCAATAAAGACTTTCAGTCAATTAAGACATCCATATGTCTTGTTTTCCATGTGACTTAGCTGTATACATGAAAACCAACATGACCGAAAACTTGGTTCATCAATCCACCTGTACAAAAAAAATAATAATAATTTTATATAAAGGGCTACATAAAGTCGCTTTCTATTTTTAATGTTCATTACTAAATATATCTTATAAATAGAAAGAATATGTACAGCATTATCTACAGTATTTTTTTTAATCAAATAGATTTTATTTAGAAAGTTTCTAAGTACAGATCATACAGAACAATAACTTGCTTTGTCTATGGTGTCACTTTTACCTTTTATAAACAAATGAACAGAGAAAAGAACAAACAACCTAGAACAATTCAACTGTACACGGCAAGTAACCCCCCCCAGTACATACAGTTGTGTTCAAAATAATAGCAGTGTGTTGAAAAAAGTGAATAAAGCTGAAAATCCTTCTAATAGCTTTTACTTCCATCCACACAAATGCATTGGGAACACGACACATTCTATTCCAAATCACAACATGAAGAAAATACATCAAATTTGTGTTGTTCCTCTAAAAAAAATGGAAGAAAAGTGAATATTAGACGGTTCAAAAAAAAAATGGCCGTGTTTGTATTTCTTTACAAACTCAAACATTCACTATATAAACTGAGAAATGTTTGAAGATTTTGCTTTCCTTTGAATGACTTCATGAATATTTGGTTGTAGTCGCACTGTTTCTGAGAACTGCTGTACATCTGTGTTGCATGGAGTCCCCCAACTTCTGGCCCCTGTGATCAGGTATTCCAGCCCAGGATGATTGGACCACATTCCACAGTTCTTCTCTATTTCTTGGTTTGGCCTCAGAAACTGCATTTTTGATGTCACCCCACAAGTTTTCTATTGGATGAAGATCCGGGGATTGGGCTGGCCACTCCATAACGTCCATCTTGTTGGTCTGGATCCAAGATGTTGCACGTTTACTGGTGTGTTTGGGGTCGTTGTCTTGTTGGAACACCCATTTCAAGGGCATTTCCTCTTCAGCATAAGGCAGCATGACCTCTTCAAGTATTCTGATGTATTCAAACTGATCCATGATCCCTGGTATGCGATAAATAGGCCCCACACCGTAGTATGAGCAACATCCCCATATCATGATGCTTGCACCACCATGCTTCACGGTCTTCACAGTGTACTGTGGCTTGAATTCAGTGTTTGGGGGTCGTCTGACAAACTGTCTCCGCCCACTAGACCCAAAAAGAACAATCTTACTTTCATCAGTCCACAAAATGTTGCCCCATTTCTCTTTAGGCCGGTCAATGTGCTCTTTGGCAGATTGTAACCTCTTCAGCACGTCTTTTTCCCAACATTGGGACTTTGCGGGGACTTCTTGCAGATAGCTTGGCTGCACATCGGCGTCTTCTAATTGTAACAGTCCTCACAGGGAACGTCACACCTTCTTTCATCTTCCTGGAGCTGATTGTTGGCTGAGTCCTCACAGGGAAAGTCACACCTTCTTTCATCTTCCTGGAGCTGATTGTTGGCTGAGTCCGCGCCATTTTGGCTATTCTTCTATCCATTCCAATGGTAGTTTTTCGCTTTCTTCCACGTCTTTCAAGTTTTGGTTGCCATTTTAAACGCATTTGCAATCATTTTAGCTGAGCAGCCGATCATTTTCTGCACTTCTTTATATGTTTTCCCTTCTCCAATCAACTTTTTAATTAAGGTACGCCGTTCTTCTGAACAATGTCTGGAACGACCCATTTTCCTCAGAATTTCAGAGAGAAATGCACTGTAACCAGCATGTCCAACATTTGCTGCCTTCCTTCCTTAAATAAGGGCAATAATTGCCACCTGTTTTTCAAAGAATGAATGACCTCACTAATAGAACTCCGCACTGCTATTATTTTGAACACGCCCCTTTCAATGAGTGATTCAATGACACAGAATCAGCAGCATGCATGTCATGACTGTCGGGTCTGTTGGATTTCTTTGACTCTACTACACCTACTAGGAAATTATTTGCCATGTAGAAATATAATTTCTACCAAAAACAGTGATTGATCCGGTTAGTGATGTCTGACTGCTATTATTTTGAACACAACTGTACATAGATAGCTGACACCGATCAATGAGGCCCGTGTCTACAGGATCATTCCCCAAGTATCAGTCTTCAATGTAGTCACCATTCAGTAGGATACAACTGGCCGTTCCCCTTCTTTGGGGCTAAAAGAGCTAAGATTTTAAAAGCCTATGAAGAACTAACTAAGAGAGAGCAAGGAGTATCCAGCCAGTTCTGCTACAGAGACATACATTTCTTGGGGGAATAACAATGTTGATACGTTTGTTTTTTCACATGTTGATGTGGAGATCACCTGCTCAATCCACTGTTGTCTGCTGGGAGTTTGAGATGATAGCCAAGATCGGGATATTTTTTATGGTCAAGCAGCCTCACTATTGCTATATGACTTGTAATAGGAGGAGGTGTAAATAATTCCTCCTCTATTGAGACCAAGAGGCACACCCGAGGAATATTGAACACCAACATTATAATACTGGTCATATCGTTCCACTTTTTTAATAATTTTGGACATCTCCAAAACGTGTATCAAATCCTCGACATCACCACATTTGGGGTCATAAGGGGAAATCCCTCCTGTCCTAGCTGAACAATGGAGCTGGAGTCCTGAATGATCTATGCAAAAGAAATGACTGAGTTTCTGTGAAGAGGACAGAGAGATGAGAGGTATGGAGGTCACAATCACCTCCCACCACTCTCTATTATTTTCTCTGTTTCCCATTTCTTTCTATAAGTCTTCAGTAAGAGTCAAAAGACTGGAATAAATATATGAGAGATCATGCCTTTCCCACTGGTGCCATCTGAAGCCCATTAACAAGTGTGAGAGTGATGTGAAATCTGTATCTGATGGAAGTAGAAACCGATGGATGGGATCTAATGTGTCTACTAAGTCCCACCTGGTAAGATGTTGAAGTTGCAAAGGTGGGTGGCACTGCTGGGCACTTGTGGGTGGAACTGGTGGGTGGCGCTGATGGGCACCGATCCTCAAGGCACTGATGATCGCTCCTCTGACAACTGCCGGCAGTACTTTCCTCATGCTCTGACAGCGTGAGGAAAGTGCAGTCTAGAACCGGCAATTGCATTTCCCGATGACCAGCGTGTCATAGGACACAACAATCACGGAGATCACCAGGTGCGGGCCCCCAAGGGCATGCAGGAGAGCGCATTCTGGGAGGACGTCATATGATAACCTCCCAGAACTCGCCGGCCGCACTGCAGTCATCATTTGGCTACCTGCGGTCGGCAACTAATTAAAGCAGCACTTCCCCTTTTGGGTGGAGCTCTGCTTTAACTTCAGCAAGAGATAACAGTGCTATAGTATCAAGGGGGGAGTGAATGTAGAGACTGAAACATGTTATATACTCTATAATATCATTCCTGGTACTCTCACAGTGGGAGTATAGATTTAGTACTTCAACCTGTATGCAGATATCAGTGGCAGAAGAGTGGGTGACCTGTCCGCCTCACTGAAAATTCAAACTGATAGTGTAGGTTCCCCAGTTGGGAAAACCCTATAAGGGATAAAGAGCTAATGAGAGGAAAGGTGAAAAGGAAGAGAGCAATGGAGAGATAAGAGCAAGAGTAGTGAAGAAAGGGGTACAGATAAGGGGGGAGGAGAGGAGGTCCCCAGGGGGGAGGGTGTGTTCCTGTATAGAGTAGCAACTGAGTAGTGGGTTACCTAATGGACTCAGGACTACAAAGAGAGTAAGGTTTCATCAGAGTTTGAGGGTAGGAAATGGTCAACCCATGGTTGCCATAGTTGTTCATTTTTATGCACTCTGTCTAATAGGACGGCTTCTACTTTGACATGTATCGTGGCTCGAGTGACACTATTCTTAGTTTCAGTGGTATTGAGGTGGGGGGATTTCCAGGCCTTCGCTATGGTTTGCTAAGCCGTGATGGTGACCTACAGGAGTAGTTTGAATTGCCAGTGTGTCACTTCTTGGGCCTTATGCAAGTAAAGGAATGGACGCTGGTCAACCGACCCCAGTCCAGTGTTGAGGAATGGCCTCAGCTGCCATTCTAGCCACGCCCTCTGATGCATTTCACCGCACCCACTAGGGCTTTGTCACACTGCATCCATCCCTTTACTTGTATTGGCTGACACTGGAATTGCTCTGACTCATGCTCCCCTCTTCTCACTTGCCGGTGGGGTGATCCCTTTCCTTCCATCCATAGCTTGGAGACATGCCATAAGGTATACTTCTTGGGGCTTGTTATTAAATGAGGCAGTGGCCGGATGGATATATATACTGTAACTTCTTCATAAAGAACTGTAGGCATATGGAATATTTTGCACCAATACATTTGAACAACTGGGCAGGTCCACCAAATGTGGATACCTGCTTCAGAGCAGCCACATAAACAAGTCAGGGATTAGGGATGAATTTAGCGATCTGGGCAGGGACCAGGTACCAGTGCATGAGAGTGCTGTGGTTAGTCTCCATAGCAACTATATTTTGGGAGGAGGATTTTGCAGCAGACCATATGTCTGCCCAATCGCTTTCAAATGAAGATTTAAATCCCATTCCCACTTGGATGTATATGGTATGGAAGTGTAAGGTGGTGGAGCTGGTAACTGTGCATATAAGGTGGAAATCAAAAGTCTGGCATGGGGGGTCACATTTACATATGTGTCCAAACCTAGTCATGTCTAGGACAGAGGTGTTCATGTGTAAGTGAAAGGAATAAAAGTGTTTGATCTGAAGATATCTAAAAATTTCAGATGTAGAGATTTTGTTGGAGTCACATAGGGTTTGGAAGGGTATAAAGGAGTCTGGTGTTGAACTAGACTAGCTCTAGGACAAGCATGAAAAGAAGATGGAGGCATCCATGCCGGATAAAAGCCTGGATGGAGGAGGTATGCCATGAGTGGGTTATGGGGTGACTGAAAGGTGTATCAGAACTTTAGACTGTCCCAGATAGATAGGTAGTGTTGAGTAATTGGGTGTTGGAGTGAGCGACGGTCTCTTGGGTGTAGCCATAGTAAATTTGCAACTCATGAGGGGTTACAATCTACTGATTCTATAGTGACCCATAGGAGGGGTTCACTTTTACTGCATGATATTTAGGGAGTTGAGCAAGATGTGCAGCTTGGAAATATTTAGCAAAGTTAGGAAGCCCCAGACCACTCTAAGTTTCGGTAAGATACGGATGGACTGGGGCAGATGCAGTTTAACAGAGCCCCATACATAAGTGGTGGCATGACACTGTAATATGCAGAGGAAACAGGAAGGTATATTGTGACGGAGGGTAGGCAGGACAGAACACGCAAGGCAGATGGCAAACACACAAAGCTTTATTATTACAAATGGCAGTCACTCAATGGGGGATTGCAAGGGGGTGGCAGTGCCCAGTATGGGAAATAGCAAGAAGAGGACCAAAAATAATTGTAGTCCAGCCCCAGGGGCAAAGTTAAAATCTCTACAGCAGTTTGTAATCCAAACAGGGAGGTGGAGAGGGAGTACAAGAACAGTTCAGGGAAAACAGGGGGGCATTCACTCACAGATCAGACAGGGGTGCCCGGGTCCACAAGGGAGCAAGGCAGTATGACATCAAGTACTTGCCCTGAAACTGGAGTATGCGTGGCATAGTCCATGGTAATAATCCCCCCGAGTCCTAGATGCCTGCAGAAGGCAGCTGGTGTAGTTCTCCCCCTATCCTTGGGGCTTGCAGAGTGGCAGCTTGTGGAGGTCTCCCCCTTCTCTGGGGCTTGCGGTGGGCAGCTGGCATAATTCTCCCCCTTAGCTTTGGGGTGTGCAGTGCGGCAGCTCCCCTTATCCTTGGGGGGTCTATGCAGAGTGGCCACAAGAGTCCCGTCTCATCTGGGATCCCTCGGTGGCTTGGCAGTGAAATGGATGACCGGGAAGAGCCTGTCATCGGTCTCTTAAACCAATGCAGGACGCTTCTTGGTCGTCCTGGCAATGGCGGGCGGGCCGTGGGCAGTGAGCCTCGTTGCTCGGCAAAGAGGCACGCCCCCCTGGACAAGGAGCGCAGCCTTTGTCCGGTGGCATCCGCAAGAGCGGGAACTCCCTGTGCATGCAGTGCAGATGTCGGGACCGTGCGGCGTCATTCTGACACCGCGGTCCAGAACCTCTCCGCAGGAGGTTCGTACCTCTCCGCAGACAGGTGTGAACCTCACTATCTTTTCCCCTAATGCCTCCCAGAATGGGGAGAAGATAGTGGCGGAGGTGAGAGGAGCCACACCTCTTGTCCTGCGTGGTTCGGCTTCAAAAAGCTGCGGCAGGACAAGAGGCAGCAAGGGGGGGAAGGTCATCCTGACAGGGGGGAAACAACTACTGAAATGGGAGCTGAGCTTTATTAATTAAATTACAATGTGCTAAGTGAATTGGGGGAAACTGGCTAATGAAATTGGGACTGGAATGCACTTTATTTGAGGGGCTGAAATGTACTATATTTGGGAGGGAGATATAACAGATTTGAGCACCCTGGCAGCACCTATATTGTGACATTATACAGTTGCAAGAAAAAGTATGTGAACCCCTTGGGAATACGTGGAGTTTTGCATGAATTGGGCATAAAATGTGCTCTGAACGTCACCTAAATCACAACAATAGAAGAACACAGTCTGCTGAACATAATACTACACAAACATTAGATGTTGCCATGGTTTGATTGCACATAACATGTAAACATTCACAGTGCAGGGAGGAAAAAGTATGTGAACCTTTGGACTTAATAACTGGTTGACCCTCCTTTGGCAGCAATACCCTCAACCAAACGTTTCCTGTAGTTGCAGATCAGACCTGCACAATGATCTGGAGTCATTTTGGACCTTTTCCTACTCTCTGGGAATGTCCTCTTGTTATGAGCTGTACATTCCAGAACCTCCTCAAGACCTGGACCAAAAAGATTATCACCAATAAAGGGTAAGGCACAAAGGTGCAGTTTGAATGCGGAGTTCCCTGCCCAGGTTTTTAACCAAAATGCCCTTTTAGCTGAATTCACAAGGGCAGAGGTTCAAGCCGCTAGCTTAACTGACTTGGCCAAGGCATCCACAAGGAAACCAACTGCTTTAAACAGCAAAGGAAATTATTTCAGGATTTGCTGCCTGGAGGTTCCTGCCGAGAGAAGTGACTGTGTAAGCCAGCATTCCAGATAACTGGTGACACAGGTAGCCGAGAAAGCTGGCCTAAAGCTGATGGAAGTAGAATTCCAGGCCCTGCGGAGTAAGACTTCATCCCGCTTATCCATAGGGTCTTTCAGAGCCCCCATATCTTCAAATGTTAAGTCTGTCCTTTTAGAGACTTTAGATAAGGGGGTGTGTAATTTCTGAACCTTGTTCCATTGCTGGGACTTGTTATCCTCAAATGGAAACCTCCTATTAAGATTACTTGAGAAAAAGGGTTTCCTCTCAGGGCTTTCCCATTCCTGCCTAATGGTATCAACCAGGGAACTATGGACTGGAAAGACACTAGTCTTTCTAGCATACAAACCTTGATACATGCGGTCATGCTTAGATAGGCAAACGTCCTCTTCCTTGATCTCTAAGGTTTCGTAGATAGCTTTAAGGGGGTTGTCCACATCTTCCAGGGGCAATTTGTTCCTGGAACCTCTGGAGGAGCAAACATCACCGTCCTCCTCTTATGAGCCTGAATCTACCCGGGACCTAGGATCCTCCTCCGGGTCCTCCTCCCCTTTTAATGCATCTGCTACCTCCAAACCCACCGATTGGGTCCAAGGATCCAGTGGTGGCTGCATTTTTCCAATAGGGATCTAAAGGATTGAAATGTAGACAACACGTCATCCTTAATGGAGGTGAGCACTTTATGGCAGGCTGTAAATGACTTATCCTTAATAAGGCTAGCCACACAATTGCAGCGTAAGGGTTTTTCCCAAGCTGAACCCAATTTAGCTGCACAAACTGCACACTTCTTCTTGGGGGTCTGACTCTGCACCTTGTCCTGGACTTTAACCTACAATAAGCAAGAAAAAAAACAGTACAGAAAATAATCAGCCCAGGGCCCCTCATACAAAACCACTGTGCTGGGGGAGCAAGAAAAGGAAGTGTGCCCACCAGGGTCAGCAAGAGGGATCAGAGTCCCCAAGCTTACCTTAGAGGAGCCAGTGCCTGAATGACCAGGATATGCCTGAGTACTGTCAGTGCCTTCCATCCATCCCTCTTGTGGTGGCGCCACAGGCTCTGCTGGGTCTGTACACCAGACTGGCTGCCTAACCAGATGCTAGTGCTGCTATGGAGACTGGAACCATGAGTCTCAGGCGCCCGTTGACGACATCACTGCAGCAGGAACTTCTGGTACCTGGACAGCACCCAGAAGTTGCAGCTACTCGCACGCCAGATTGGCAGTCACTCTGCCCCACTGTGCATCGGATGCTGGAGCCCCCCCCGCACGGGAAGGAGAATGACAGGCATCAAATGTCCTGGATCCCCCAGGAAACACCCGATGGTCATCATCCACTGAGGCATGGAAAAATATCAGGAGCGCAGCCCCACTTCCCCTGAAGGGATCACATCGAGCAGGAGGAAGTAAGACAGACCAGGAGCCACCAGCAAGCTCTAGGGCCCAGGACTTCCAGACAATCAGGTCCTTGAGGACTGCACCCATCCTTGCAGAGGAAACACTAAAAACTCAGGAGGGAGGCCTTGTGGTCCGCCTTTTATAGTACTGTGCTTACGTGTTTCCTGTCCGAGAGGGAGGAGCTCTGTCTCAGGAAGGCTGTCCTGGAGGACGTTTGGAGAAATGAACATTAGAATGTCTGAGAGACAAAAGCCAGAAATAGATCAGTGGCTGCATGCACGCCTCATTGTTAGGCTGCAGGTAGAGAGGCAGAGATGAGGCAGGATTTATCATGAAATACAAATTAAAGTGTATTATTTTCAAAACAGCCTTTTTTCAAAAAAGGTCTGAAAAGTATGTAAGTCATCGAGTTATTCCCCAATTTAAGAAGAAGAGCATAACTGCAGGTAGTAAATGTAAGAGAGGAGTTGCAGATGATACGATGGTGAGTAGTATGTACAGGAAAGGAGTACGGAGGTATGACAGTGATCGGTATGTACAGGAGAGGAGTGTGGGGGGTATGACAGTGATGGGTACGTACAGGAGAGGAGTACGGAGGTATGACAGTGATGGGTACGTACAGGAGAGGAGTACGGAGGTATGACAGTGATGGGTATGTACAGGAGAGGAGTACGGAGGTATGACAGTGATGGGTATGTACAGGAGAGGAGTACGGAGGTATGACAGTGATGGGTATGTACAGGAGAGGAGTACGGAGGTATGACAGTGATGGGTACGTACAGGAGAGGAGTACGGAGGTATGACAGTGATGGGTACGTACAGGAGAGGAGTACGGAGGTATGACAGTGATGGGTACGTACAGGAGAGGAGTACGGAGGTATGACAGTGATCGGTATGTACAGGAGAGGAGTACGGAGGTATGACAGTGATCGGTATGTACAGGAGAGGAGTACGGAGGTATGACAGTGATCGGTATGTACAGGAGAGGAGTACGGAGGTATGACAGTGATCGGTATGTACAGGAGAGGAGTACGGAGGTATGACAGTGATCGGTATGTACAGGAGAGGAGTACGGAGGTATGACAGTGATGGGTATGTACAGGAGAGGAGTACGGAGGTATGACAGTGATGGGTATGTACAGGAGAGGAGTACGGAGGTATGACAGTGATGGGTACGTACAGGAGAGGAGTA